>NC_141773.1:12849000-13150300 GCF_051362555.1 Lingula anatina | reverse complement strand
GATTGCATAATATTCACAAGACTTATCCCAAATAAGAATTTGTCACAGTAAAGGCCATACACATCCTGCATAATAATATACGTATAAAAGGTTGACTGTAAATCTATACTCATCTCACAAAATAAACACCAAATTGAGCCAAGGTAAAAAAAGATAAGTTCGGCATTATAATGGAAGTTATTTCAAGGGAAAAACGTCTGGAATGAATTCAGGTTCAGTCTCGTCATTTCCATAGAGAATTTTCCTCACATTTGATATATTTCTCCATTGTAAAATCTTCTGAATAGCCGGGTGGGAAGTATTAAATACAGTGGTTATAAACCGTGTAGAAATTCTGTACTCCATGTTATTTTTCTTCGTTGTGCTACCTTTGATGTAAGCATACATTGGTGACCGGTTGAAAGTCTGTAAAAATGAAATTGGACCAGATTCGATGGTATTTACCGTTCTGTTCTTGTCAAACCATTTTTGAAAATGATCTCGGGGTATGGAGAAATTGGTGGAATCGGAGTAGGCCCCTTTTAACTTGTTGTCCCAGTGTAATCGTGGGTTCCCCATGTAAACATCGTGGATGAATAAACGATATGAATTATAAAACGACGCAGATATGTGGATAATAAACCACTGGGCGAAATACCATGAGACATGATCCAAATCCGTTATATACGGGAGCATGAAAGAAAGCATGTGGCGATGAAACGCATTGATAATTGCATCAAAGTTGTAAGTAATACCCACTGTGCTTTTAGGTCCAGTGCGAAAATTAATTGGTCTTGGGTATCCTACTGCCGGTTCATAATAAAGCAGAAATTCTTCAAAGTGATCATAAGGGTTGTCAGGTACGCCTTTACGAAAACTTCTATTAGCAACAGGGCTGACTTTCACGTCGTCGTCTAGAAATATGCAGTATAAATAGCCACCATCATCCCATTCGGCTGCACGGTCGATCGCTTCTGTCAGCAGCCGATTCCGACCTTCGCCGTGACTGCTATTGGGGAAGTAGACATCCCCTGTTCTGTCTTTGAACGTCAGCCAGATTATTTCCCGATTAGGTGTAGCTTCGAGTCCTTGTATAGCATGCATTGACGCACCTTGGATAAGATAGACAAATTGTGGCGAATCTTTAACTTTTTTAGTAAATTTTGTGCTCACTGGTTCAAAAGTTGACTTTCCGCATTTGCACGCGTTCACTGTGCTTAGCTCGCAGATTCCCCTCAGATATGTCACGGACAATGATACTAGTAGACATCCAAAGATAAAGATCAACAAGAGTATAGAAGTGTTCTTCATTGTCTTTGCTATGGGAATATGCCTGCAAAGGAATTTACACTCGTTAATTCTCAAAAATAAGAGTGATAAGTTGTGATAAGCATTTCAAATAATTGACGTATATTAAGCGATAAAGCCTCTCTAGGCTCTTGACTGTTTAATTTGAACGCCAATACATTTGTTAAGGCCTAACTAGAACTGCTGGCTATTTCTCATATATCGAATTCATATACACTCATTCTCAATATAAAGGTCCATTTGAAGAAAACAGAAAGTGAAATATTTAGGTAAAGATATATTTGCAAACACGCGTGGCTGTCACCTCGATTAGTTAGAAAACGATTGTCGTAAAATCGCTTCATGGAAACATGATTTAAAAACGGTAAATAATCTTTAAAACCACATAAAACGATTTAAGAGTGTCATACTAGTCTACCATAACGCAAAAAAAAAAAAAAAAAAAAAAAAATCAAAATGGGCTAAAGTATTGAAAACGAACGTCGTTCAATCGTTAAATCCCCATAGGGTCCCATAGTCAATAAAATAGGGAGTGACTTGCAAAACAATGATACTCTCGACTCGCATTAAATTCAAAATAAAATAGGAACAGCCGTCAAACCACACTCAGACTCACTCCACTTACATTAAACGCCCTAGGCTACATCGCCCCCCCCCCCCCCCCCTCCCCAATTGATTTATAATCCCCACATAATAACGACAAACGCTTACGAAGCTTTAGGCTTCGTTCACATGGAATGTCTATTTTCTAAAAATCTATTTTCTATTCGCGCTATCTTATGATCACGGTCTGTGCCCTGAATATCCAGCCGCGTAATTACTGGCAGCGCGAGCCAGTTACTTATAGTAACTTATAGTAACTGGCTCGCGCGGCCAGTAATTACGCCGCGGGATATTCAGGGCACAGACCGTGATCATAAGACATACCGCGAATAGAAAATAGAATTTAGAAAATAGACATTGCATGTGAATGAAGCCCTAGTCCTTTAGAAAACCGAGTAAATACATGCTCGCTTTGAATGTAACATCGAACGGGCTTTGTGAAATAAGGCTTTGCCATTGGACCGGTTATTTTTGGATTGACCCCGAGGCCAAGTTATGATTCTTCTCTTTCTTGTGCTATTACAGCAGGTTTAGAAAAAGTGATCGTTTATTCATAGACATATACTGTATCGCAGAATCATATATTATTGCAACCATATATTGTTGACCACTAGTATCACCTTCAAATGGATTCAGCTTGCACCCAAAAGCTTAACTCATAATACGTCTCTTACCAAAATAAGTTTTCAGTCTGCTTCAAAACTGCCAAAATCTCAAAATCGAAATAATTTAAGATTGCCTTTATATTAAATGTAAAAAAAAAAAAAAAATAGAAAACTCATGGTTTAAAATTAAAACCATTTTTTTCTGCAGCCAGATGGAAATATCATAAGTAAACCAATCGTTGTTTATTTTCATAATTATATGGAACTTAAAAAAATATAAAGACTACAACGAAGCAACCCACCTCTATGATTACTGTATGCACGTTGTTATGGTTAAATTTAACTTTAAACCATTTCTTTCTGCAGCCGCTTTAAGTTATATATTGATAGTCATGTACGTAAGAAGCACAAATAACTATATACTATGTAGTATCATTATAAAATAAAAAAAATACACATCAACTCTTGCATATTTATGTCTCTATATATTATGCACAGTTTTCAGTGATTTCACCTGAATGAGATCCGCTTAATTTCATTAATATTACTCAGTATACCATTTACATATATTTTATTCATGGTATAAATTTGTAAATTTGTCAGATAAAATGAGAGTAACAGTCTATAAGTAGTATTTTCAAAACTTAAGTTAATAAACATGTTATTTCTGTCCATCTATTAAAATCAATCAAAGCATAATGACAGCTAAAGGACATTTGTATTTCAATATTTAAATATTGAATATTATAAATATACCAAATGGGCCTACTTGATAAAAATATATCTTTATTTTAATTAAAATGCACCTCAACATGGCCACCATATTTAAACAGAAGTAAAAATCATAAGTAATCCCATCATTCCCACATTTGTTTATTTTCATAATTATATGGAACTTCTTAAAAAATATTTGCTACAACGACGAAGTCCACTCCTTTAATTACTGTATGCACATTGTTATGGTTAAATTAAAATGTATGTATAAAACAAAGGTTCTGTATAAAAGTTTTGTGGAAAAAAACACTTTCATATAATTAAAGTCATTTTAATAACACTTTATTAAAGATTGTGTCGCTTAATTAACCTTACGTGTATAACCCAAACCTGAATTCTTGCAGTTGTCAGGTCTTGGCATGTTAAAATGACGTCAAGAATGCTCTCTCCACTTGTCAAAGTAAAACTCCCAGTAAAGGCAAAATTTAGTTAATGACTTTGTTGTTTTAGCTGACTCTGCAGCTTTTTTCTCAACGACGTACGCTCTGTGCCTTGAGATGGTCCCTGCATTTGAACTGCCCCCAACTACGTTTTATTTTCATAATACCGATACTAATGACTTTTTTTATCATGGCCGGTTTTAATTTGGCTTAGAAACACAAAGAATGTTTCAATTGACTGTTAAAAGCCTGCTTTACGACGCCTACCACCGGTACGAAACTATAGTGTAAACAACGATGCCTTGTCTGCTACTGGTATGTCTGAGCAAACATAACACGTAAGAGTAAAATCTATTCGCAGAACAAGCTGAGACAGTTGCACTTCATCTAAAAATGTGGAAAGTTATCACAGTAAAATATTAAAACAAGGAAAACGTCATGTGATCTTTTTTGATATGATAGAGTAAGAAATTGGCAGTAACATCGACTGTACGATATACTCTTGTACATGTATGATGTAATAAATACAATATCTGTTAGCCTTATGGGCTATGACCCTTGCATTCGGCTAACTACGGGTTTGGCAATGGACTATTTATACATATTGCCGACACATAGGCCTATCGAAGACGTCAGGTGTTTCCGCGACACTGAGTCAGATTGATCAGCATAAGCATTAGAGCATGCAAGTACTGCTAGCACTAAATGTCAAAGACGTATGTACGACTAATACCACAGCATGACATTAGTTAGTGCAAGGGGAAGACATCTGGGATGAACTCAGGTTCTTCCTCGTCCTCCCCATAAAGAATCTTTTTCACGTGTGGCTGGTTTCTCCACTGCAAAATCCGTCTAACGGCAGGATGGGACGTATTGAATACAGTGGTTATAAACTTCGTAGAAACTCTGTACTCCATATCTCCCTTCCGAGTCGCACTTCCTTTGATATAAAAATACATTGGGCTTTTCTGAAAAGTCTGTAACAAAGAAACCCTGCCCAGGTTAATTGTATCAACTGTCATGTTCTTGATAAGCCATGAGCGCATGTAATCTTGCGCGATCGAGAAATGACCAGAATCGGGATAGGCACCTTTCTCCTTATTCTTCCAGTGTGGCCTCGAGTTCCTCACGTGCACAGCGTGGCAAATTATACGATACGAGTTATAAAACATGGCAGAAGTATGAATGACAAACCACTGTGGGAACCACCAGGACACGTGATCAAAATCCTCTATGAGTGGCAGCATAAACGAAATTGTGTGCCTATGATATGCATTGATATTTGCATCAACGTTATAACTGATACCCACTGTAGCCGGGCGCTTGGGGCGATTCATCCTCGGTGTTGGGTAGGCCACTGCGGGTTGATAATCTAGTAAAAACAGCTCTAAACGATCATACGGGTTGTCCGGTAAATCTGTCATCCACCAACGTTCCTGATCAGGCTCAGAAAGTAACAACACGTCATCATCGAGAAAAATGTAGTATAAATAGCCACCATCATCCCATTTGGCCGCACGGTCAATCGCTTCTGTCAGCAGTTTGTTCCGACCCATGGCGAGGGTACTATTGGGGAAGTACACGTCCCCTGTTCTGTCTTTGTACGTCAGCCAGATTATGTCCCGATCAGGTGTAGCATTGAGTCCTTGTATAGCATGCATTGTCGCACCTTGGATACAGTAGACAAACTGTGGAGAATTTTTTGTTTCGGTGGTAAATGTTGTGCTCTCCAATCTAGGAGAAGGATTGTTGTATTCACTAGTCTTTGACATCTCTTTGATTGGCGGCGGTGCCCGAAGAAGTGAAATATAACACAGTGGTACCAGAAGCCCTCCAACAACAAGGAGAAGCCAGAGTTTGAAGGTAGTCTTCATGCCTTCGGTATGAGGAATCGCCTGCAAAATATGCATTGGGAAATTTTACATCTTCAAATATACCGAATCCTTTTAAGGGGTGATCTAACATATTTTAAATGAATCTTTAGCTTAATGTATTTTAAATATCCTCATACATGTAGTACCTTGTTTTATTTCATCTTAACACTATTAGTGAACAATTTTATTAATTTCATTCTCATTTAGTGAATATAACTATTTACAACATTGGTCAAAAATGTTGTCCCACCCCCATTTCGATGTACTATGTCAGCTAGGCTGTCACCTTGATTGGTTAGAAAACGAATTGAACCAGTTATTTTGGGATTTACCCCAAGGTCAAGTTATGATTATTATTCTCTTTCTTGTGCTATGACAGCCAGTTTAGAAAAAAGTAAAGAAGGGGTTGCTATCATTGCCCCATCGATATTCATAGTCATATATCGCAGAATCATATATCATTGCAATCATATATTGTTGACCTCAAAAACTGTTCTAAAATTTCAAAGTCGAAATTATTTAGGATTGCCTTTTATATCAAATATAAAAAATATAGAAAACGCACGGGTAATTACGAGGGGCCTATTGTTCGATGTCAACTCCGGTCACGCTTGAGGGAGGCGCTTAACAGCGGGTGATCACCCTTCAATTCTTGTTCGGGAGATCGCACAAAATCTTTCAATTTTTAAATTTTTAGTTGCAAATAAACATAAGTATTATTATATTATATTACGAAGTGATGAATTTAAATTCATCTTTAAAACATTTACTACATGTACTTGCAGGTGCAATAATATATGGCAGCATGAAAATGGACTTATATTATAGTTGGTGACCCTTTCTGTTTCATATTTTCATATAACAACATTGTTTAATGTCACCTACCTAACAAAACACAGTTTACATTTGAGCGATCCAACAAACAAATAAGTGCAGGGTGTATAGCAAATCTTTATATGTATATATATATATATATATATATATATATATATATATATATATATAAACAGGTATAAGCTATCATTTAAGGCATCTTAGAGCATTAAGAACAGATGATCTGCGGACTAAATATGACCGACCCGACATGAAAGAAGAGCAGACTAATCCGTTGATGGTCTCCCCGCCTACACATACGCCATTAAACGGATTAGATCATGGCTTCGATATTTAATTGCTAGACCCCTGCAGGGACGGCGGGTGTGGAGGCGGGGAGACCCATCTGCAGATTAGTCAGCTCTGCTTTAATGTTGGTCAGCCATATTTGATCCGCGGATTTGTTAGTCCGCGGATCTTCTTCTGAATACTCTCTAAGATGATTACGTTCTTTAATGCCAAGTTAATTGAATTGCTTTGATACATCATGTGCATCTTAAAAAGTTCATTGCTGCGGAGATTCAAAGTATGCTTTTTACTTTTGCAAATAGTACTATTGGTAGCAAGGTAGCACTGGCAAGAAAGCGAGGGAAATCGAGTACTAATTTATGTCCATCATTTGACACTAAAAGGATATAACTGAGTTTTTCATACATCCAATCGTAACACTTTTGCTCTCATGAACATCTGCGATTTCGCAGAAAATGATTTGACATGCTACAAACAGTAAAGCAGCACCATCTCTAAAGCCCGACAAGCCGAATGCTCGATAATGACCGAAGTTGGCAACACAATTAGTCTGAGAAAAAAGCTAAGCCTACCTTCCTGTGTCCAAAGCTAAACCTAAATGTACATGTACCGTCCGTAAGGGCAATAACGTCTTTACAGAAAAAAAATGTCAGAAAAAATTTCATCTTAATCTGAAGTGGAAGTTAAAAAAGTAAAAAAAAAAAAAAACTAAAGCATGTCCATCTTCACCTTTAATATTATAGTCTAAGTATAATAAATTCTATCTCTCACCGTCATAAGCTTGCTTTTGGCTGGTATAGTGGTGTGTGCAAATGTCCGTTAGGCCACACTTTTTTATTTTTATGGATGACATCCTCTGGGTACCCCAAAATCGGTGCGAGAGGGCGAAAAAAAAAAAAAAAAAAAACAGTCCAAAAAAAAAAAAAAATACTGCTTAAGTAAAGGAATGCTGTCAGTACACAGCTGGAAACACAAATTTTACCACAGAAACACGTAGCAAACTAACAATGTCTTTATCCATGCTCTCAAAATATTAAAGCCTTCAGCGATACAGAAACGGCGCGACTTTGCGACATTTGACCCATAAATTTCATTATTGTCTCATAAAAAACGATCGTAATGCGACCAAACATGCGGCCATTGTCGCAAAAATAGCATCACCTTTGCGACCAGGAAATCAGAAAAATAAAAATCAGGAATGATCCAAACAGTTTAACAAAGTAAAAATCGTTCAGTGAGTGCGCAATATCACCTGAAACTGAGTGGGGCTCAACAGCCAATCACATCGCACCTTTCAGTTATAGCGCTTAGCAACGCTTGCGAATTCAGCGAATCATGCTTCTTCTTGCATTCACCGTAATTTTCCTCCTCGCACATGGCGGAGCAAAGTGACAGTGAAACTGAACCTCGTGACCAGTCGGATGCTTGTTTGCCTCGAAAACGTGTCAAACGAGTGTTCAATGAAGCTTGGAAATCTAAATGGACATGGCTAGAACACAAAGACAACCATATGTTTTGCACACTATGTGTAAAAAGCCAAAAAAAGAACGTTTTTACCAAAGGCTGTAGCAACTTCAGAACCACGACTTTGGAGCGGCATGCTTCAGCAGCTGACCATCGCCAGTCGGTACAAGATGAAATCTCAAGGTCAACTCTATCGAGAATGGTAAAAAATGAGTTTAGTGAGAACGACAGTGCCATAATCCATGCTCTACGAACAATATATTTCTTGGCAAAGCAGGACATAGCAACATCCAATTCTCAGATTTTGTTGATTTTTTGATACAGCAAGGCTGCAGTGCTCTTGTGCCAATTGCAAAAAGCTACCAATCCTACAGTATTGCCAAATACTTTCAAGAGAGTATATACGAAGTGATTCTACGAGATATGAGAGAAAAGCTGACAGATGTCGACTATATCTCTGTGCTTTGTGATGAACCATGTGGCATTACTAGTACAAAAAAACTAAGTGTGTATGCGAGGATATCATCAGGCTGTAAACCAGAGACCATTTTCTTAGAGAATTGTGAAATACTGGATGGGAAAGCAGACACCATTGCAACATCTGTCAAAAATCTCTTGACAAAGTTTGAAGTGCCGCCTGATAAGGTAGTAGGACTAGGAAGTGACGGTGCATCGGTCAGTATTGCATAATATTATCAAGAAAAAATAAATATAAAACAACTGGTGTGAAGTTGATAAATAGAATAAATTAAATAATGTACTGGATATGTAATATATTACAAGGAAACAATAAATAGAATAAATATTAAAAATTTCATTCATGAATTTTATTTAGTCATGATTATAATTATTACTGTCAGTCTGTTATATATATGAAAAATTCCAAAATATAAAATAGTTTGGAAACTTTTTAATAATGAAATAAATTAATAGTTTAAATTTTTTAAAATATTGGTTAGTTCATCAGATGTTGATATGGAAAAATTAATTTCAATCTTTATCTCATCAGGTTATAACCGGAAAACACAATGGAGTCGGTACAACACTAGAAAGAGAGAGAAATCCACAGCTCATTCAACTGCACTGCATTGCTCACCAACTTGCACTGGTGTCTAGCCAAGCAGCCAATGGAGTGCCATATTTGAAGACCTACCGGGAGTTCATGTATCATGTATTAGATGCTCCCAAGATCAGGATAAAGAAAGTACATTCTGTTCGTTGATTTAGCTTTTTAACAGTCTAGATGCATTGTATTGCTCTTGGCAATCTTTGGCAATGTTGTTTCAGCAATGTTCATGAGAAATGCCTTTGTCGTTTTGCTTTAAACACACCAAGAGCACTTCCGAAGTCAAAATCCTGAGAAAGGGGGCCATTTAGTTTTATGGCGATCAACATTTGTAAATTTTCACTGATCAGTCTATTTCTAAGGCTAGATTTGATTATATTTTGAGCACTAAAGCCACGTTCTACGTCTGCAGTATGCACTGGGAGGGCAAGTGCTATGCCAGCCAATTTGCACAAGTTCGGGAAATTGTTCTTATGAAATATGTTGATAATTGCCCAGAGTTCTTTCATACTGTCATAACTGTAAGTGTTTGCCAGGACCAATTCCTTCAGTATTACGCATTCCTGTTTGACCACATTGCCATCAACATACTTGTCATTTGTGGTGTAATGATTTTACATTACTTTACTGACATTACTACATTGACATGACATGAATAATGGCACTTCTGGTAATCATGCCTAAGAGTGTTTCAAGGAGCAAATGTTTTTTTTTTTTTTTAAGAATAAAACTTGTTTTATGGAAATAAAAAATGGTGTTTATGATGTGTCCCTTGTTTTGAACCTTGTGTCTCATATTTTTATGAAACGGGAGACACATGTCTCTCTTTTCACATGAAGTTTCTGTATCACTGTTAAAGCATTGTGAATACTTCGTAGAAATGTAAAAAAAAGTCATGAATAGATATGCTGCATATTACCAAATCTATTTAAGGTTATTTCATGCAATTTGTTGGTATAGCAATCAATAAAACAAATATCAAACAAACAGTGTGTTTTTATTTGTATTCTCAGAATATTAAAGCATTTTGAACACTTCACAGAAATGTTTAAAAATGATGCAAAGATATGCTTAATACTACCAAATCTATTAAAGGTCATTTCGGACGATGCCATTTTGTCTACTTCGACTCACACGAAGCAGCCAAACTGCCAGGTGGCCTGTCCGACCTTCAGCCCACCAAATACCTCGACGCCCTTGTCGACCCTTTTTTCGCTACAGAAAACCTGGTACATGTATGTGCTGCTTTGTACAGAATGTCACAGAAATTTTTTGGGCGATAATCGCTGGCTGCCGCCAGCCTTTCGCACAATTGTAAAAAGGTGATGTCTCCATGCCCAATACCAATCCAAAACGACGGCGCCTGTTCTCTTTATGACTTTCATTGTGTAATTTGAAAGTAATCCTAGAGATGAATTTGACGGCAAAACGGCCACATTTCCACGTGGCGATAATACGCATGCGCAGAAAGCTCATTTCCTGGCAAATTTAATAACGACGTTTGCGACAACCGACTTCGTTGGGGGCTGGGGGGGGGATTTTTTTTTTCGGAGAACGGGCGAAAATCGGTGCGCGTGCAGGATGTCATCCATAAAAATAAAAAAGTGTGGCCTTATGTGAAGAAAAGACGACCTCATACAGCAGGTACATGGTACGTAAAATGAACACCTATTTACAAGCAATTTGAACCTTTGGCCCCGCACCTTTCATGGATACAAAGAATAAATGCTAAACGGTCTGTTGGGTACGTGTCGGTAGAGCAAGTGATATATGTATATGGAAAGGAGTTGTGACGCTTTTATGGAATACGGATCAATATGTACAACATCAACGCCGTTTCAACACAAATTTAATCAAAAGAATGAGCACTGCAATTCGATGCCAGGATTTTTTTTCTGAATGGCTATGCTGTCACCTTTATTCTTTGACATTTATATTAATGATATGGTGCATGGGTAAGGGCATTAATGTTAATGATGTGCTGATTTGTTTGCTCTTTTATGCAGATGACGTTGTGCTTTTGGCCAAGAATGAGGAGGATTTACAGTCAATGCTAGATGTAGAGCACAAGTGGGGTTACATGTATATATTTTTGATTTTGTATTTTTCCTCAATAACTTCTATTTCTATTTCTTTTTCTCTTTTTTCTTTAATTAAACGGGATAAACATGTTCTTTTGGATGTCTTTTTTGGTGATAGTACCTGTATGTTCAGGTGAGATGCCTACATCCTGTTAAGAATGTGTTTGGCGTCTGCCCTTTATACTTGCTCTTTCTTCTCTCCACCCCTCCTAATTAAAACGTTACGGTGCACAACACAGTACTTATTGCATAGTCACATGCCTCTGCACCACCCAAAATACTGGTAAGCAGTACTCTCTATCTAACCGTATATATATATATATATATATATATATATATATATATATATATATATATATATATATATATAAGGCTTGTTTTCAAACTTCACTCTACTTCTGCGCCGTGCACCTGTAGAGTGGGTTTTATAACGCTTGTACATTCGGTCGAGAAACAAGTTTTGTTTCGTTCAACGTTAAGGTAACTTCTTCGACTTAACTTCCTGATAACATTTTGATTTCTTTTTTCTTATACGCTATCTAGGTATTTCGTTCAGGTTTTAGCATTATCTCCGTATTAGTTTTGTTACTTTAGGCCATTTTCTTCGCACTATTTGTGTTTGCACCCAGTTTTCATGTTTTCAATTAAGTTTACGTTATACTTGTGATTCTGTTACTAATATCATTCTACTTTTCTTTCAGTCTTTACTCTTTACGTTTGATTTGGGAATGAAGACCAAAAGAAAAAAATCAGTCAGTCTTCAGATTATTCTCGACTAAGTGCAGTTATACTTGCTTATATTTCATGACATCTGTTGTAAAAATAATGCAACTTAAAACATTCCCATAAAAAAATTAAAGTAAAAAAATTAAAATAAAAATAATTAAATTAAATTAACAGCTCAGCACGCAAGAATGAATGATATTTAACCTTGCCGTAGTGTACAAGTCACGGATCAGAACTTGGTACTTTTAACAATTAATATGTTTCCATTTGTCTTCCTCCGTTGCACCACCAAACCATGTAATTAAAGCAAACAGTAAAATTCCTTATCGGAGCTCTGTAAAGCTTTATTAAAATACTTATCGTGCTACCAAAACTCTTAAGCTTCTTTACAAATAATTATAATACTGGAGATTAAATACGTACGACATCTAATGCCCCTATTTCACACAGACCACGAATCCCACGAATGACCAGGAATTGACAAATTTCAGGATTCGTGGTTGAATCGTAATCAGTTCGTGAAGTTCTTAACAGATTCGTATATAATCGTGGTCAGTTCTTGCAATTCTTGATCAATCGGGAATTCGTGGCCAAATTTTGGAGCTGTTCAAAATTTTGGCCACGAACTCCCGATTCCAAAAAATAGTGAAAAATAGTGAATTTCCGGACAATATTCGTGTGATTCCAGCCGAATCCCACGAATATTCGTAACACTACCGCACCTGTATCGTAACTGAATCGTAGAGCGTGTCGAATTAGACCAGAAAATTGGCAAAATCTCACGAATCCAGCCGAATCCCACGAATATTCGTAACACTACCGCACCTGTATCGTAACTGAATCGTACAGCGTGTCGAATTAAACCAGAAAATTGGCAAAATCTCACGAATCCTGAAATTTGTCAATTCCTGGCGATTCGTGGGATTCGTGGTCTGTGTGAAATAGGGGCATTAACAGTTACTGTCCACTAGGAACCACTAAACGGCTGTTGGTTCACTGAAGTAGTAGGCGGCAGATATATTACATTACTAGTTACATGCAGGCACTTAATAATAGCACTAAATAACGTCAACAGCATTGCATGACTTAATGCAAGGGGAGGACATCTGGGATGAACTTAGGTTCGTCCTTGTCCTCCCCATAGAGAATCTTCCTCACTTTGGGCTGATTTCTCCAACGCAAAATCCGCTTAATGGCCGGATGGGACGTGCCGAATACAGTGGTTATGAACTCCGTAGAAACTCTGTACTCCATATTTCCCTTCCGCCTCGCCATTCCATTAATGAATGAATACATCGCCGGTTTTTTAAAAGTTTGTAACAAAGAAACGTTGCCAATGTTCATGGTATCAACTATTGTGTCCTTAATAAACCATGTGCGCATATAATCTCGCGGTAATGTGAAATCACCGGAAGCTGGGTACGCTCCCTTCACCTTATTCTTCCAATGTGGTCTAGGGTTTATCCTATATACGGTGTGGGTGTACATACGGTATGAATTATAAAACATTGCAGAAACATGAATGACAAACCATTGTGGAAACCACCATGACAAGTGATCTAAATCCTCTACGAGTGGCAGCATGAAAGAAATGGTGTGGCGATGGTACGCGTTGATCATTGCATCAAAGTTGTAAGCTATGCCAACTGTATCAGTTGGTTTAGTCTTCATATTCGTGGGTCTTGGGTAGCCCACCGCCGGCAGAAAATCCAGTAAAAAGAGTTCAAAACGATCATAAGAGTTTTCCGGTAAAACTGCCCCAAAACTTGTGTTCTGAACAGTTTCGACTAACACGTCGTCATCGAGAAATACGTAGTATAGATAGCCCCCATCTTTTTTCTCGGACGCACGGTCTACCGCTTCCTTCAGTAGTCGGTTACGACCCTCAGCTAAGGTGCTATTGGGAAAGTAAATATCCCCCGATTGGTCCCTGTACGTCAACCATATTATTTCCCGATTCTGTGTTGCTATGAGATTTTTTACAGGGTGAACAGACGCACCTTGAATAAGGTAAGCAAATTGTGGCGAATCTCTTGGTTTGGTGGTAGAGGCTGTTCTCACAATTGTGAACGCATTGTATTCACTCTTCCTTGGCGTCTTTTTGGTGGTCGAGGGTGACCATAGGAAGTTTATGAACAACGTAACCAAAAGCCCCCCAACAACAAGAAGCCAGAAATTGTAGGTCGTTTTCATTGCTAAAACTGATTGCCAACCAATGAATGTTTTCAATTTTTAAAGGAAAATCCCGCACACTCTTTGGTTTCTCAGTCTCAACGGAAAATCTTGGAAGTTGTCAAAATCAGCGCAAATTTACTCCCGCGCAGCACCAGCTAATAAAACAGTCATTTTTGCCGTCCTTCAATTAAATAAACACCTCAATTCCCTCTAAAAAGTTACATACTAACCTCAAATTTCACAAAAGGTTCTATGATCCACACTTTCCTCCTAAGCAGCAAACTACTGACCTTGAACTGGTTTGGTTAGTCATGTGGCACAAATCATGTGACATGCGGATTGGGCCTTCAAATGATACATTTCTTAAGTTCAGTGTGATCACAAATAAGGTTTTCAGTTTATTGGGGCAATGGTTGCATGAAATAATGAAAATATAACTTAAATTTAATACCGAAGCACCAATTATGTCTCTCGTTTTGCGAGAGTTCGCCTGACCTATTTTCATTGGAAATCCCGCAATTTTATCACGAGGGTGGACAGGTGGAGTGAATTGTGTGGCTAGTTTCGAATTGCACCAGAACTTGCGGAAATTTCTGACTCACATATGTAAACTATATTTGAAGATTTTAATGAGGTAGGTATAGATTTTCAACAGAAGTCAGAAGTTATACTTTATACGTTTTTTCGTCAAAAGTGTATGCCTTCCCCCCAACTTCAAGATCAAGATTACATGCATATATAAGGTAAGTATACAATGTATTATACATATAGTTTTGTTAATAGGGGGTGTTTTTCATTCTGCACTGTGTGACCTACCCCAACTCATTTACATTAGTTTAGTCATTAGATTTACCTAATTTTCATTTGGCAAGTCTGAATAATGATCGATACGAAAGCAGTTTACCAGCACGAGCACCTGTCAAGACTCATTTGATAAGTATTCGGGATACATCTTTAATCTTCATTTAGGGCCTATACACTTTTAATTGTTTTACAACTATATCTCAAAGGGTTAGGCCTACATCCCCGCACCGATACTCCCCCGCACCGGTAGCCTACATCCCCGCACCACTGCTCCCCCGCACCGATACTCCCCCGCACCGACACTCCCCTGCAGTAGCCTATCGATGCGGGGAAGCAATGATGTGGGGGAGTATCGGTGTGGGGGAGTAACGGTGGGCCTACATCGGCAATTTTACTGGGGATGTATCGATGCGGGGTTCTATCGGTGTGGGATCTATCGATGCGCATAATACACAAAAATTTACTAAGGGGGATTATCAATTGGTGCGGGGGAGTAGGCCTAACAGTGCGGGGGAGTATCGGTGCGGGGGAGTATCGACATGACCCCTCTCAAAGTACATTCCACCATGCAAATCTACAGTTGAAAAGAATTGGGCATCATCATGTTATTTTCCAGGAAAGCATCGTTATGTAATTCATAGTAAACTTCGTTGTAATAGTAGGCCTACCTTTAAATATGTGGATGGGTGGTGGTCTTCCGTAGTAGGCTAAGTCTTGATACATGTTCTCAATTTCTGTAAATTAAAATGCTTATCTTTAACCATGGTCCCTAATAATTTATGTTTTAGGCCTATACTAGTGGTAATTTTTTTTTCATTGCAGGTGAAAACGAAGAGTTTCATGCAAGTAGGCGTAACAGGGAAAATTGGTGCTACATGATTTGTAAGTGATCATGACAATATCAAATAACCTTTCAGATATTGTTGCTTATATAATTGTTTCAATATCTCTGTTGATAGAGATATAAAAGATATATTTACTGAGTATTTGGACAGGACTAATGCCACTAAAGGCACAAATATAGATTTGATGGCCAATGCATGACGTCAAATCTTGAATTTTACGTGATCTTCCTACAAAAACAGTTGAAGCATTTGTTTACAAGGAAAGATTTGAATAAAATTTTAGCCACACAGGCTCTGGAATTTCCCGCACACACTCTAGTTTGCAAATTATAATGAAAGTTACGATGTTGTCAAGGAAAAATGTCACCGCGACGTGTGAGTTTGGGTTAGAGTCGCGTTCTCCCGTGAAAAAACGTAAAAAAATCCCTACGCTGTGACAGTAGGCCCTATGTGGCCTACTGATTAAAAATAGGCTACTTAGATTAAATTTCGTGTTGAATCCTAACTAGTAGATATTAGGACCTGTATAGGACATATGTATTATACCCCCGTCACACTAGAGGTGGAATGAGCAAGAATGCCGTCGTCTTTGTGCGCGCCTGGATATTCGAAGAGCATTCTAAAAATTCCGAGTGCATTCTAAATATTTTTACCCTTTCTTGTGGCATTCCGAATGTTTTTGTCATGTCAAAAACTTTCGAAGTGCATTCCAAGTGGAAATTTATCGAATGGCATTTGAACAGTATTCTAACTGCACTATGACTGCATTCTAAATATTCTCACGGCATTCCGACAGCATTCGAAACATTCTGATAACATTAGAGGAATATTCGAACTGACAAGTTACTTAAAGCCCCCGTCAAACTTATTCGAAATCAGTAGGAATCAAGCCGGAATTACTAAATTTAAAAATTCGTGCCATATTCCAGCGGGAATTAATAATTATCATAAAATATTACGGCTTTGTAAGAATGCCTCTGGAATACTAAGAATGCACATCGAACCCGCCTGGAATGATTCTTGCACATTCCAGGTATATTACCTCTCAAATGCAGCTCGAATGTAGTTGGAATACTGTAGGAATATTGCAATAAATTTCCTCTTGGAATGCACTTCGAAAGTTTTTGACATGACAAAAACATTCGAGCCGGCCACAAGAATGGGTAAAAATATTTGGAATGCACTCAGAATTTTTAGAATGTTTTTAGAATGCTATTCGAATATCCTGGAATGCAAAAAAATTGTATTTCCGACGCCATTCTTAATCATTCCGCCTTAGTGTGACGGGGATTTTATACTCCGCCAGAATGTTTCGGATGAGCTGCAATATTAATTTTGCCAGCAATCGAACTACACTAGTGCGCCGTTCAAAGTATATTCTTAATATTGTTACTGCCTTCTTACAGCATTATAAATATTCCTAGTTTTCCAACTTCATTCGAACTGCTTTTGAGAGCTACACAGTCGAAAATCAAGCGCGAATTCAAGCGCATTCTTTGTATTCCAACGGTACTCTTACAATAATTAAGGTCAATTTGAAAATTTTCCCCCGAATGTGGTTCGAATTTTAAAGATTCTTCGTTCGGGCTCATTCTTCTTCATTCCTGCTGATTCCGAATAAGTGTGACGGGGGTATTTGGTATCACCATACATTGACCTAAACACTCCTACTCACTCATACAGACACTTATTGTAAATGCCAGCGATTTATGTCATTCTTTAATTTTTATTTGCATTCTATTTTTGAAGAATTTTAAATTTTCTTTTGTTTTTTACACGGAAAACATTTTCTGGTCTCTTCCTCTATCTCTCTCCCGTCTCTTTCTTTTTTTCCCTCTCTCTTTCTCACTCTCTTCCGTTTCTCATTCCCTTCTAATCGAAACTACACAGTATACACAGCACAGTACAAACTGCATAGTTATATGCCACTGCTCTACCCTAAATAAACAGTACTCTTTCTATCACACCGTATATAAGGTTTGCTTTCTTCCCTTTTTTGTCACTCTACTTCTACATTGTGTAGGGCCTATCGGTAAAGGGGGGTCATTTAACCCTTGTGCAGTAACGTTCAACGTAAACGAAAAGTTAACGTTTCTGTTTTTCCTACTTCATATACGCTATCTAGGTATTTCGTTTAGATTTCAGATATTTCCGTCTTATTTTCATTAATTTAAGCTATTTTCTTTGTGTTTGCAGTTAACGTTTTTCTTTTGATTCATTTACTAACTTCGTTTCATCTTTTCTTTTAGGCTTTGCATTTGATTTGGGAATGAAGAACAAAAAATCTAATCAGTCTTCAGATTATTCTCGACTAAGTGCAGCTACACCTATCAATATTTCAGTTATTATATTAAGGTAGTCACTAAAAACTTTTTATCCTACTCATTCTACATCTATGACATCGGTTGTAAAAAGAATGGAACATAAAAACAGTCTATATGCCGTTCTCCTATTGCTTAAAAGGGTTATGTCAGTTTTTGGACAAATTTTGGGTGGGGATGGGGGGATGCAACTGGGGATGCAACTGCTAGCACCTCTTTCGTTCCGCGTATACTGGTCTCACTAAATTGCTATCAACTTAACCGGCTTAAATGTCTGTCACGCCTAGTAAAGCTGTTAGGGGGTTATTATCTTTACCCTCTAGTTGATTCGGTAGGCGTGACAGACATTTAATCGGTTAAGTTGACAGCAATATAGAGAGACTCCCAAGGGAGTTAGACCGATCCAGATGGCTCGATCTAGACATGGGAACCCAGTCTTACAGTAGGATTCCATGTGTTCAACTTAAAAAAAAAATAACAATTCACATTGCATATGTAGAATTCACCTGGATGGGTACCCCTTGAATCTCTATGCCGCGATATTTCTACGTGTCGCTTTAGTAATGTAGCTGATTAACCACAAGAAAACACTGATATGTTGCCAATTTAAACAATGTTTTCCTCAATTAATTTGCAATTGCAATTTGCAATTTTGTCGTACTGTATATGGTGTTTTTTTAAATCTAATTTGCCCGTTTGTTGCGGCATCGTCGTAGCTGCATCGACGTCGTTCACTAACCACTAATCTCGGTAACGTTTTAAAGTAGATATCAGAAAAGATAATAATGCTTATGAATAACCTTCCCGTGTTTTTCTATAACTCATGATACATAAAACTCAAGAAAATAGTGGTATACGTTTCCCATTTTTATGGCATTTAAAACTAATTACTAACACATTCCGACTCTCAACTTCTTTGTTTAACAGTTGGATTTTATCTCCTCCCGTTGTGGTTCTACCTTGGTCTCGTAGCGTCGCGAGCCAATACACAGTGAACAAAATATGAATTATCGCATTTCTGCCACGCGAAGTAGGAAAACCAGGTGATTTTGCACCCGCACAATATATGTAGGGCATTGATCAATATGACCTGAAGAGGACAACGACCTGTAAAATGTGGATGCATAGATCGATATATTTGCAACGAAAGCTGTACAGCAGTGGTTTGTACAGTTCGCTGCATCACGATAATTGATCTTGCGTTTTTAGTTTCTGAAAAACAAGCAAAACACCTTACCATTTTGCCAGTGATTGACTTAAATAAACTAACTGTATTAAGTTTACTACTTTATAATGTGACTTTTCCCGTATCTGTAAGAGAATACCCACCTTTGTCAACCGAACGCTACATTAATTTCCAGCTGAATGCTGGAAGATTACCCCGGTCGCGATGAATCTGAGCGAAATACCATGTTGCTAACTGGTTGTGTTTGTCCAAAACTAACGATAACGACTCAAACGAAACGAATTTTTTAAAAAATTAAAAAGACACACCTTATATTTCTCTGTTAACACCCTATTTCAAAACTAATAACTCTATCTTGGGGAACTCTCTGTCACGTTACACCGGCACTCACCTTTTTATTATACAGTTAAATTCTATTCCTCTCCGTCGTAAGTCTGCCTTTTCCTTGTAGCTCTGCGCTGAAACAGAAGGTGAACAAAATATAAACTTTCGTGCTACTGCCAGGCTGTAGAGTTGGAATTTCACGTGGTTTGCATCGACCTTTATACAGTGTATGCATGCCTTTGCGCAGTATGACCTAGACAGGACAAAGAGATTTTTTATTACTTGCATGAATCATAGCGTTCAAACATTTACAACTCTCACCCCGTTCGCTCTTGCTGGCACAAAAGGTTAATAATGCACGGTCAACTGAATCGGAATAGTGTAAATATTATTGTTCGGAGTTACCCTAACGATGTTTTACCTGTGGCCGAACGTGTTATTTTCTTATATTTAAACAAGACGGAACAAACATGTTACTAAATTCATGAATACAAAACCACTGGTCGTCGTCATTTGGTGTTTTTTTAACAAAGTTTTCTTATTCCCCAACCTGCTATGATCAAATCATTGGGATTAACGCTATAGCAAACGACTGTCTTGGGTCCTACTCCCCAGGTATATGTAGTAGCCGGGACTTGTGTAAGTTGTCACTGTATAGTGTTACTCTTATGACTGATGACTTCTCATGCACGCACACACACACACACACACACACACACACACACACGCACTTCACCTGAAGGGCACAGGAGATAGTGGGGGAAAGACAAATATCGTTAAGGCTACGAAATACACATTTCTCACAACTATAGATGAGATATAAGATTTTTTGTATATTTTCTATTTTTATTCATCGATTTATACTTCGTTTTATTTTCTTTTATCCTGTATAGATTTTATTATTCTTTTAACTTCTTTCTTCCGCTAAGGGGAATAAACATGTATGCTGTAAATTGGGATGTTTTCTCTGTGAAACTCGTACTAGTTAAAGAAGGACGGAAGTACATACGTTTTTTTATGTAGTCCGACTGAGTAATTTTTTAATATTCGAGTCCCGGCAATCCAGTTTCCAAGCGATAGCCTGATGCGGTGTAATTGACGATTATGCAAAACAACTCACCTGAACGCGACTGCATAACACTCGCTGAAACGGAAATGACGTAAGCTATTTAGTATACTCGTTTCAACGCCATGCTGCTGAATAGTTTGGAAGCTTGAAGCGGGTTGTGTGTCTCATCATTCTAACTGAAACAAGTTGAAGAGAGGCAAAGGACGCTATTGTGTGGTGCATGGAGGCAACAGTACTACCGTATATACTTGTTGACAAAGATAACCCACATAGCAAGACCATGGATATGAGGATAGATATGAATATGGACCTCAATACCGCCCCCTACCCGCCCTGACAGCAGCGATAAACGCGTTTTGCCCCTCAGATACACGTATCATTGACCTTGCTTTACACGGGGCATCAATATCTAAATATGTCCTTATTCACAATAAACACATAGGTTACTTAACACAGCTTGAATTGTGAATTTCTGATAAATAAATGAGGGGTTTAAAAATATAATTAACCGGGCTTTGCTAAATATAACGATCTTTGCTTTTCCTCTAGTAATGATAAAACGGTATCACTCGACAGATGGAAGGCATGAATCCTTGTGTGAAAATGTGGCTCAAAGTTGTATCCTTTAGCTCAACACTACTTGCTTATGCGAACGTTCCCTTAAATAATCTGCATCCATTATAAATCCGGTATCCGCTTTAAAAAATTGCTGTTTTCCTCCACCTGCTGCCTTATAATGGTCTGCAGCAATGGATGTTTTCCTGAACGATTTGAGATATGAATGTTCCCTTATTATTGAATGCCATCTTTGAAACGTTCTCTTCCACATATAATTCTAGTCAAATGCAGCTGAAAATGCTATAAATAATACGGGCGCTCCCAAGGACAGTAAAACCATGAAATCGGCAAACGCACTTAAAAGTGTCTGTATCTTTATAAAATTATAACTTCGCAAAAGCGCACAGCAATATGAAAGACGATGTTCTTTCACAATTGCCAAATTGAGTGGAATACATGCACCACGACTTCGGTGCAGTTTGAGCCAGTCACCATGCATACGGCACAGTAGTTCCACATTTATCTCGTGGCATACTGTACGTCCATCAAAACAATATGTACGCAGGAGGAACTAAAACATCAGACTTGAGATGTGCGCACATATTTATTCGCCTTTGTAACTTCCGAGTAAGGCGGTGGAGACGAAGAATAGACGTCTACGTAGGGCGGGGGCTCGTCGCGTCTTTGGTAAGGCGGAGGTGCAGAGGGAACTGTCACGCCGGACACGGCATCGTTATTACTGGTCGACTGCGTCCTTCCGGCCATTCGGTTATCAGTGAAAGTGTTTTGAGCATTATGTTCATAGTCTATGGAAGTGCTGTCTGAGTTACCTGAAATACATAAGCACGGATTCAATAAGTGCGTGTAAGTGGGAGTCATCTGATAAAGTTATGAATGACGACTTTATAATCCGAATAAAGCGAATTTGCTATAGCATAAATGCTTTAAGAATTAGAGAGACAGAGATCAAAAGTTGAATTTGATTGACAAAAATCGTTCAAAATTACAATGGAATCCAGAAATTTTCTAACAACAACCTTGAAAATGGGCTCAGAAAAAAAAATAAATATTGAGATACACGTATAGAAGATGCAACCGAAATCTGTTCCATGCTGTATCTTCCACCCCTGCTTCTTGACCATTGTGTCTACATTCATCGCCTTGGATAGCAAGAACTACGTGGATGTACATGTAGCAGGAGGGGGGGGGGGTTGACAGTTTTGGCAATGGCTAGATACTAAGCATAGGACAGAGTGACTCTGGTTTTCAGAATGCACCCAATCGATGTGTGTACATTTCAAGCGCGTGAATAACCCAGGGGTTGAATCATTTCTATTCAACAATTCTTCATAAACATCGTTAATTAAGGGAAGGCTGATGACTGATTAAACTGAATAAAAACTGCTGATAACGAAACGATACACAACAGCATATTTAGCTAGTGCTATGATAAGAGGCAATTGTTGTTAGGTGTTTACATAGTTCAAACAGATACTAGTAGTTCTGAAACTGAGAGAGAGAGAGAGAGAGAGAGAGAGAGAGAGAATGGTTTACCTGTGGCCAGCAATAACCTCCTTCTCTCTGCAGGCGTTGTCCCTCTAGATCTGTCACGTTTGAAGCCAGACCAGCAGCAGTAGGCCACAAGCATAAGAACCACAAATGCGATGCAAGCGCCACCTACCGGACTATTGAAGAACCCCCAGACTGCAAACAGAAACGTGTGATGTTCAAGATTTTCAACCATTTGTGGAGATCGTTCCAGCATGTGTATCCCACATGGTGCTTGTTACGCCTAGACGACCTCAATTACAATCTTGAAAAAAATGTATTGTTTTCCCTTCACTCTATTCCAATTTTCAAAATATATTTCTCATTGATACACATCTAGTTATTATACATGTATACATGTAGTACGTTAGTTATAAATTCGACGAAAACTGTTGGCCATCGTTTTATCTCCAAAATATCCTTACCGTATCTAGTCTTTTGGTAAAATGAAATTACATCAACTACTATCAATATTTATTTGTAAAAAAAATGTATAAGCCATGCTTTTTAAAGTAAACATCGATATTTAACTGTTGAGGGGAGTTACGATTCTTGGAGAGAATTGTCCTGCTGTCAAGAAATAAACACCGAATTTACGTCATTTCCAATAACAAAACAACAGTCGAGGCATCAGAAGGACTGCCCACATATGTAAATTTGCGAAAAAAAACATACTGTAGTGTCAACTGACCCTTGGATGCCACCAAATGTAACAGAGACATGGCGTTTTGTGACTGATTACAACAATGCCCTTACTGTCGTTATCCATCGATCCAGCCAGGTAAACGGCAATCACATCAAGCCTCGGGAGTAGATATCGCTCACATGCTACCAAGCTCGGGAGACACAGGTCAAAACTGCTCACTCACATAGCAGGTATTCACGTGTGCAGCGTTTACAGAGACAATAGCTTATTGCTTGAACCGGAGAACGGAGAACGTTACCAGGAAATAGTCTACTGAGCATGTATGTACTATGTGTGTAGCCCCGGGTCCACTAATTAGGCCAGGCACGCTTGAATGTGCCCACCGTTCCCCTCTGCCTCGATGTTGATATACAATATTCGTTGTTGGTGAGCTGTACTCGGGCCAATGTCAATTGTGACTGCAGCAATGTTCATATACCGGTATTTTGAACAATCGCATGATAAGCAAAGTGTGCCTATATATGCCGCCGTCCCATCAACCCAATTGATACCTTATCTGATGACGCATTGTACACGTTATCAGCGAACGCAGGGATGTCCTGGGTCACACATTGTTTAGCTGAATGTCTTTGTGTCCCTACATGTCAGTTACGTAAATTGTCTGATCGCTGTCTATGGGCATGTTGCTTAATTAAGTAAGTATATAGCCCCTCCCCCCCCCCCCCCTTCCCGTGAACACACGTTCTCACTTGTAACAATCGAAGCTGGATTTTAATGCAACAGCACTGTCATTACACAATGCAATCCGCACCCACTCTTAAGGTCGGACTGAGTGCACATATTGTGCCTTTTTTCTACACAGTAAGTTCGATCTTTGGATACTATTTGAATACTTTCAGCGAGCATGATAATGATGGCTCCACGGGGTGTGTCTTTATCGGGCCCCACCCCCTCAGCAAAGGTAGTTCGTGATAGACTGCAACACTTCTAAGACTGGGTTCCCATAAACTTATCGTACTAGCAGGATCGATTTAACTCCGAGGGGAGTCTCGCTAAATTGCATTTAGTTTAAGCGGCTTAAATGTCTGTCACGCCCACTGACGCTTTTAGGGGGCACACTTACTGAATGCAATTTAGCGAGAATCCCATCGGCGATAGATCGATCCTGCTAGTGCGATAGGGTTATGGGAGTAATCCCTAGTATACACAAGTAAACTATACTTTTATCTTCTCTCTCCGGTCACTGCCTCTCGTCTCTTGCAGCGTTGTCGGTATGTTTTAACATTTAAAATGTTTTGATTACATTTCAACGACTCTCAAAGAATGCTTGTCGATATTTCATTCTAAATATTAAATATATTAAATTAATCTATCAAAGTCATGACATTATTTTTTGTTTTCCTTTTTCTACTATGTGTTAAAATGCTGCACTGGTACTAATATTTTTGTAACTTTAATATGGTGGTACGCAGAAGTGTCACTTAGAAGAACATTTAAAAATAATTTTTTGTTATATAAAATTTAGTCACAATTGAAAGTAAGGCGACCTGACAATATGATAAACTAATCGGTGACATTTATCTCACGTGATATTGTCACCGCCTTGTGCTCCAACAAGGATTTTAAATAATGTATATCATCTTCAGGCCTACCCAACTACCAGACTCGGCACCGAATGATCCTGAATTCACCGGTAGATCAGACCACACTACCCGTTTTCAAGGTGTGTGTCAGATCGCATTACACAGTATCATACCCTGAACAAATTTTGAGTGGTGATGCAATGCTTTTCAACCCCGCTGAGAATCGTCACTATCACATCGCGTACTAGGCAAGAGCGGAGTCACATCTGATACTGTGTAATGCGAAGTTATATATTGATAGTCATGTACATAAGAAGCACAAATAACTATATACTATGTATTATCATTATAAAATTTAAAAAATACGCATAAACTCTTGCATATTTATGTCTCTATACATTATGCACAGTTTTCAGTGATTTCACCTGAATGAGATCTGCTTAATTTCATTGATTTTACTCAGTATACCATTTACATATATTTTATTCATGGTATAAATTTGTAAATTTGTCAGATAAAATAAGAGTAACAGTCTATAAGTAGTATTTTCAAAACTTAAGTTAATAAACATGTTATTTCTGTCCATCTATTAAAATCAATCAAAGCATAATGACAGCTAAAGGACATTTGTATTTCAATCTTTAAATATTGAATATTATAAATATACCAAATGGGCCTACTTGATAAAAATATATCTTTATTTTAATTAAAATGCACCTCAACATGGCCACCATATTTAAACAGAAGTAAAAATCATAAGTAATCCCATCATTCCCACATTTGTTTATTTTCATAATTATATGGAACTTCTTAAAAAATATTTGCTACAACGAAGCAGTCCACTCCTTAAATTACTGTATGCACATAGTTATGGCTAAATTAAAATTTATGTATAAAGCAAAGGTTCTGTATAAAAGTTTTTCTGGAAAACACTTTCATATAATTAAAGTCATTTTATTAACACTTTATTAAACATTGTGTCGCTTAATTGACCTTACGTGTATAACCCAAACCTGAATTCTTGCAGTTGTCAGGTCTTGGCATGTTAAAATGACGCCAAGAATGTTCTCTCCACTTGTCAAAGTAAAACTCCCAGTAAAGGCAAAATTTCTTTAATGACTTTATTGTTTTAGCTGACTCTGCAGCTTTTTCGCTTAATAGATAAGGCAAAAACATGTAATGCTCTCCACGACGAGTCTTGAGATGATCCCTGCATTTGAACTGCCCCCAACTACGTTTAAAATACCGATACTAATGACTTTTTTATCATGGCCGGTTTTAATTTGGCTTAGAAACACAAATAATGTTTCAATTGACTGCCAAAAGCCTGCTTCACAACGCCTACCACCGGTACGAAACTATAGTGTAAACAACGATGCCTTGTCTGCTACTGGCATGTCTGAGCAAGCATAACACGTAAAAGAAAAATCTATTCGCAGAACAAGCTGAGACAGTTGCACTTTATCTCAAAATGTGGAAAGTTATCACAGTAAAATATTAAAATAAGGAAAACGTCATGTGATCTTTATATATATTTATATGTGTTAGAGTAAGAAATTGGCAGTAATATAGACTTCATGTACGATATACTCTTGTGTGATGTAATAAATACAATATCTGTTAGCCTTAGGGGCTATGTTCCTTGCATTCGGCTAACTGCGGGTTTGGCAGTGGACTATTTATACATATTGCCGACACATAGGCCTATCGAAGACGTCAGGTGTTTCAGCGACACTGAGGCAGCTTGATCAGCATAAACATGACAGCGAGTACTGATAGCACTATGTGTCAAAGACGTTTGTACGACCAATACCACAGCATGACATTAGTTAGTGCAAGGGGAAGACATCTGGGACGAACTCGGGTTCGTCCTCGTCCTCCCCATAAAGAATCTTTTTCACTTGTGGCTGGTTTCTCCACTGCAAAATCCGTCTAACGGCAGGATGGGACGTATTGAATACAGTGGTTATAAACTTCGTAGAAACTCTGTACTCCATATCTCCCTTCCGAGTCGCACTTCCTTTGATATAAAAATACATTGGGCTTTTCTGAAAAGTCTGTAACAAAGAAACCCTGCCCAGGTTAATTGTATCAACTGTCATGTTCTTGATAAGCCATGAGCGCATGTAATCTCGCGCGATCGAGAAATTACCAGAATCGGGATAGGCACCTTTCTCCTTATTCTTCCAGTGTGGTCTCGAGTTCCTCACGTGCACAGCGTGGCAAATTATACGATACGAGTTATAAAACATTGCAGAAGTATGAATGACAAACCACTGTGGGAACCACCAGGACACGTGATCAAAATCCTCTATGAGTGGCAGCATGAACGAAATTGTGTGCCTATGATATGCATTGATATTTGCATCAACGTTATAACTGATACCCACTGTAGCCGGGCGCTTGGGGCGATTCATCCTCGGTGTTGGGTAGGCCACTGCGGGTTGATAATCTAGTAAAAACAGCTCTAAACGATCATACGGGTTGTCCGGTAAATCTTTTATCCACCAACGTTCCTGATCAGGCTCAGAAAGTAACAACACGTCATCATCGAGAAAAATGTAGTATAAATAGCCACCATCATCCCATTTGGCCGCACGGTCAATCGCTTCTGTCAGCAGTTTGTTCCGACCCATGGCGATGGTACTATTGGGGAAGTAGATATCCCCTGATCTGTCTTTGTACGTCAGCCAGATTATGTCCCGATCAGGTGTAGCACTGAGTCCTTGTATAGCATGCATTGTCGCACCTTGGATACAGTAAACAAACTGTGGAGAATTTTTTGTTTCGGTGGTAAATGTTGTGCTCTCCAATCTATCAGAATGCGTGTTGTATTCTCTAGTCTTTGACATCACTTTGATTGGAGGTGGTGCCCGAAGAAGTGAAAAATAACACAGTGGCACCAGAAGCCCTCCAACAATAAGGAGAAGCCAGAGTCTGAAGATAGTCTTCATGCCCTCGGTAGGAAGAATCGCCTGCAAAACATGCATTGGGAAATTTTAGATCTTCAAAGATACTGAATCTTTTTAAAAGCTGATCTAACGGTCAGTGTGTTTTCAAATGAATCTTTAGTTTAATGTACAGACTTGACATTTTTAAATATGGAATATTTCAGTTTCGAAGGTATGCCTAGGTGAAAATGCGTTCTTTTTTCACAAACTCCGATCTCATATAAGATATGTGAATGGAGAAGTGTGTAGTCAGGTGTGTCGCTACCAATTAACTGAATACCAGGTTTGTTGCGCTGCTGCATTATGTAATATGCAGTGATTTAATTTGGTAGTGCTCCTTTGGGCAGGTCAAGGCTTGGCTTTGGCAAAGCATGGTTCTGTCAAAAAACTATCCATATGTCGGCAACTACTGCATAGAAGAATTTGAAATTTTGCATGCAAGTGGTCGGGTTTGCAGTGTGTAAAATGAGCTATGCAGTGCTTTACAAATTTGTTAATCTGTGGCAGAATGGCGCGAAAAAGACAGGCATTGCCAGACAGATAATTGTGCCAAAAGAAACGGTCCGCACAGTTTTATAGAGTAATGCCCAGACTGATGTACCTACACAGAGACCACACCCTATGTATTGAAATCTTACCACCAGGGTACAGGACCCACTGTCTTTCGGGATATGCTGTTGCAACTAAACAAAAACCACCCAGTCTGTTCAGAATGAGGGGTAAATTGCCACCAAAACGCATTTTTCAAGGCCCTTAGCGAACACCAAACTGGTTTTAGCAGGTTAGAATACCAGACGACCTCCGAGGAACCCACTGTAAACAGCAAAACATCGCTGTATGTTTCTCTAATGAATTGGAGACCTTGACTGTTTCTGGGTTGAACCCTGAAATCTCGTGGCTTTCTTTGTTGAGGTCAGATTTCACCTGTACCACTCAACAGTCAAAACAGAGTTTACAGACATCCAGAAGAGGCCAACGACGAAGCGTGTGCCGCGTCTAAAGTGACTAAAGTCATTAACAGCGTCAGTATTTGGAGTGGATACCATATTGGTGCCAAAACACCACTGGTAGTAATCAACGAAAACCTGAACCAGATCAAATAAAGAAATAATCTGGGAACCACTTGGCTATCATTTGATAGGGGGCAACTTAGGAACAATTTTAGGTGGCACGGTGAGATTGCCCGTTCACACAGAGCACTTTTAATAGCAGATTACTTACAGAACCAAGGGAATGAGCAGCTACCTTGGTCATCAAAATCACCATATTTGAACCACACAGACAATATGTGGGTAGGCTATTACTGGCCGAATCAATGGCCTACATGTCCTACAACAAAACGGAACCAAATTGGGCAGATTTTGACCGGTGCCTGGAATGCTATTTCAGATTAAACTTTAAAAACCTATCCCAAGGAATGCCTTGCCACTTGAGAGCGCTGGTAGCAGCCAGAAGAGGACAGGCGTAACAGCGACCACTGCTGTGACTAGACACTGACATGAGAGTCCTTTGTGGAGTGTGTAACTCTTTTACAGACAATAATTTGGAAAATATGGAGGTCCAAAATATCTCTTTTAATGGTTTTCGTATGACATAGAATAGACAATGTGTTTTTGTTTGCTTCTCTGGTGAATTCCATTAATGAACTGATGTCACAATGACATCAAAGAGATAATTAAAAGTTATTAAAACACGATTTTAATCCTTATTTTCATTTATTAGTCAGCAAAATAGGAAAAAACTAATAAAAAATGATTTGGAAAAAAATATTCCATATTAAATGTCAAGTCTGTATTTTAAATATTCTCAGAGTACCTTGTTTTTTTTCATCTTAACACTATTAATGAACAATTTTATTGATTTTATTCTCATTTAGCGAATTTAGCTATTTATATTATTGTACAGTCCAACTTTTACGTTGCAAATAAACATTATTATTATTAGTAGTAGTTTTATTATTATTATTATTATTATTATTATTATTATTATTATTATTATTATTAATCATGCTTATTACGAGGTGATGAATTTTAATCTTTGAAACATTTACTACATGTACTTGCAGGTGCAATAATATATGATAGTATGGGAATGGACTTTTATTATAGAGAAAGGTGGCCCTTTCTCTTCCATATTCCATTAGGCTAATATGAACCAACATTGTTTAATGTCACCTGCCTAACAAAACACAGTTTAAACTGAGCGATCCAACCAACAAGTAAGTGCAGGGTGAACAGCAAATCTTCATTTTAAAAAAGATATTAGCTATGATTCAAGGCATCTTAGAATATTCAGAACAGATGATCTGTGGACTTACAGATCCGCGGACTAAATAGGACTGACCCGACATAAAAGAAGAGCCGACTAATCCAGTGATGGTCTCCCCCCCCCCTCCGCATGCGCCATTAAACGGATTAAATCATGGCTCCAAAGTTTAATTGCTAGACCCCTGCAGGGATGGCAGGTGAGGAGGCGGGGGGACTATCAGTGGATTAGTCGGCTCTGCTTCAATATGGTCAGCCATATTTGATCCGCGGATTAGTTAGTCCGCGGACCTTGTTCTGAATACTCTCTAAGATGATTACGTTCTTTAACGTCAAGTTAATTGATTTGCTTTGATTCATCATGTACAACTTAAAAAGTTCATTGCTGCGGAGATTCAAATTATGCTTTTTACTTTTGCAAATAGTACTACTGGTAGCAAGGTAGCACTGGCAAGAAAGCGAAGGAAATCGAGTACTGATTAATGTCCATCCTTTGACACTAAATGGATAAAACTGAGTTTTTCAGACATCCGATCGTAACAAGTTTGCTTTCATGAACACAAGCAATTTCACAGAAAATGATTTGACATGCTACAAACAGTAGAGCAGCACTATCTCGAAAGCCACAATTAATCAGAGAAAAAAAGCTAAGCCTACCTTCCTGTGTCCAAAGCTTAACCTAAATGTACATGCACCGTCCGTAAGGGCAATAACGTCTTTACAGAAAAAAAAAATGTCAGAAAAAAATTCATCTTAATCTGAAGTGGAAGTTAACTTTTCCATTTAAATCTTTGTGACAAATGATTGCCTTGTTTGAAAAAAACTAAAGCATCTTCACCTTTAATGTTATAGAATAAGTATAATAAATTCTATCTCTCATCATCATAAGCTTGCGTTGGTCTGGTAAAGTGGCGTGTGCAAATGTACGTAATGTGAAGAAAAGACGACATCATATGACAGGTATATTGCACGTCAAATCCCATGAACACCAATTTCAAGCAATTTGAACCTTTTACCACGCACCTTTCATGGGTACAAAGAGTGAATGCTAAACGGTCTGTTGGTTACGTGTCGGTAGAACAAGAGACCATATGGAAAGGAGTTGTGACGCTTTTATTGAATACGGATCAATATATTTGTACAGTGTAGTTCAGACCCTGGTCTTCAATCATGCCAATTTTCATGATAATTATTTTCTTAGTTGCATACCACTTTATAAAGCAGCAAAATTGGCGATTAATGCTTTGCCACCCCATGTGCAAAAGCGGGTGTGGAACAAGATAAGATGAGATAAAATAAAAGTGTATTTAGCAAAGAAAATATATATAACATCGGAAAATAAAAGCTCTGTAAAAACGTCCTTGTATTAAAACAGTAAAAAATGTGTGCTTAAAACTAGTTTAAGACTTTGCATTAAAAAGGGATGCGGCTTAAAAAAAAGCTACATAAAAATCGTTTATTACCCTTAAAAACTAATAAAGGAATGGCACTGGCGGAAGAAGCAATAGGAAAGAGATTCTGTGTAGTAAAAGTTATTATTCCTTTGCCTAAATATTAATATAAGTATTTCACATTGTCAGGGACCACAGTATTAAAAAAATGTACTTTATATTTTAAATGTTGCATACATGATGTCGTATTAATTCAATCAGCATTAATCTGTCTGATAAAATTCACACACGGGAAGCTAAGATGTATAAGTAGCTTTAGATAATATTTCACATCTAGAAGTTCGATTTTTAATGTTCTTTGTTTCAAGATGGTTATCCCTATAGCTGGATTGCATGCATTTATTGGAAATGCCCATCATGAGGGGGCGACCTTGAATTAACCTGTCAGTTTATGATTGATAACTGATAAAATCAAGCATAAAATCGGTGAACTTAAACCTTAAAAGGGACTAGAGAGAGACTACAAGGGGAGAAGAGTAGTCTGGATTGAAGCTTGGATTTGATCATTATTGTAACATTTTACTTTAAATTAAGCAAAATACATTCTGTTGAAGTTAAGGATGACAAAGAACCTGGGAATTTCCGTAGCAGTATTACAGTTTGTGTTATCCAAAGATGAGAGCCCATCCTACCCAACTCCTGTACTTTCATTAGCTGTCTCCGAAATCAAATTGGCAAAATGGCGGTGAAACATGAATGAGTTTGGAGGCCTTGTGATATCAGGTGTGATGCATATAATATTGATTTTTATACAATCTAATAAGTGAGCTCGCAACCAGATGTGATGGATTGGAAGTATTGTCAGAAACGGATTCATTTTTATGAAAATCCCACAGGCAAATCAACAGGTAGCAATAAAGGAACATCGCGGTGCTCATGCACCGGTGAGTATAAATACACAAAGCGTAGGGCATAATTGTACAAAGCGTTGATATTTTAGCCAGTCTAAATAACGTACTGTGGTGATTTGTGGAAAACAGGTTAAAGACGGTTCATTTAAATAAAAATTCTTATTAAAATTATGTTAACAAATTGGACAATAAAAGAAGATAACAAACGCTTAACACTATTAGTAGGATAATTCTATAGTTTATTTAACTACAGATAATTGCCGAATTATTTGTTCTTTAACAAAGGTATAATATTTAAAGGAATATATACAGTTTTAGTTCACTAAAGTTAACCAAAGTTTAACACCGAAACTAAATTTATATGTGTTGATATGCGTCTTATCGGAAGTCTGAATAAATTAATAAATTGGGATTGATTGAAGAAGTGTTACAGCTAGGAATCGAAATAAAATGAAACCGTGAATCAAACTTGTTTCAAGCAAATATCATCTGGGAAAATTACTCGACACCAACTCTAAGAACAAAGAGAATATTCGTGGGGGGTGTAGCGTATACATGTTGTTACATGTAATAGCACCAAATGCATGGGTCATAAGAGTTTTAAAAAAGCATTAAATTAATTATTGCAAGGGAAAGACATCTGGGATAAACTTAGGTTCATCCTTGTCCTCCCCATAGAGAATCTTCCTCACTTTGGGCTGATTCCTCCACTGCAAAATCCGCTGAACTGCAGGATGGGACGTATTGAATACAGTGGTTATGAACTCCGTAGAAACCCTGTATTCCATATTTTCTTTCCGACTTGCTTTCCCTTTAACATGCCAATATATGGCTGGTTTCTTAAAAGTTTCTAACAATGAAACTCGGCCTATTTGAATAGTGTCAACTGTCTTGTCCTTGATCAGCCATGAGCGCATGTAATCTTGTGGAATCTTGAAATTGCTAGAATCGGTGTAGGCACCTTTCGCCTTGTTAACCCCGTGCGGTCTTGGGTTCTCCATGTATACGGCGTGGCTGTACATACGATATGAATTATAAAACATCGCAGAAGTGTGAATGACAAACCACTGTGGAAACCACCATGACAAGTGATCTAAATCCTCTACGAGTGGCGGCATGAACGAAAGTGTGTGACGGTGATAGGCGTTGATAATAGCATCAAAGTTATAACTAATGCTCACTGTGTCATTAGGCTTAGTCTTAAAGTACTTGTGTCTTGGGTAACCCACTGCCGGCAGAAAATCCAGTAGAAAAAGTTCAAAGCGATCGTAAGGGTTGTCCGGTAAGTTTTTTTGCAAGCCCGCAGTATGAATACATTCGACTACCACATCGTCATCGAGAAATACGTAGTATAGATAGCCTCCATCTTTTTTCTCAGACGCACGGTCTACTGCTTCTTTCAGTAGTCGGTTACGACCCTCAGCTAAGCTGCTATTGGGGAAGTAAATATTCCCAGATTTGTCCCTGTACGTCAGCCATATTATTTCCCGATTTGGTGTTGCGATGAGATTTTTTACAGGGTGAACCGACGCACCTTGAATAAGGTAAACAAATTGTGGCGAATCTTTTGGTTTGGTGGTAAATGTTGTGCTCCCCGTTGTTAACGTCTTATATTCACTCTTCCTTATCGTCTCTTTGGTGGGCGAGGGTGACCATAGTAGGTTTATAAACAGCGTAACCAAAAGCCCTCCAACAACAAGAAGCCAGAGTCTGCGTGTCATTTGCATTGCACTGGCATCAAAATTCGTCTGCAAAACATATGCTATTATTACTATGTGATGCATTTAATTCATCTTAAAAGAATTGAGGCATTCATGTATGTTAATTTGGATATGGATTTTTACTACAGCCACAGGTAAGATAATGTTTTCCAAATTTTTTCTAGGTAATATTACACTAATTAATTGTTTTCAACTTGCAGGGGTACAGTGATCACTGATGAAAACAATCAGAAAAAGACCAATGAAATCTATGGACCATACCACCAGAAAAGACGGAATAGCAAAACGTATTCCCTGATGGAAAATTAAAGGAAGAGGAAGTAGAGGAAAACAAAGAACACTGACACCCTTACTCCCTTGCAACAAATCAACGACTGTCCAACAACGAGGTCATCCAATCGACTGAAAATAGAGTAAACTGAAGAACCATGATCGTCGATGCCTGCACTAGGCCTGACACTCGAAGGAAAATGTACTAGCATAACAAAAGAAGTAGCAGTGGACTTTTGAAAGAACAAAAGCGTCAAGTCACCAATTCCCATAAAGAAACGCCGAGGTGAAAATGGTTTATGATGTTAATCTGTTAAACTGATTGCATTCAACGAGAGTAACCGCGGAGTTGGATCGGTCTACATGTACGTAGAAATGAGTCCAACCTATTATCATATTTATGACAATTAAGACGCGTACAATTTAAAATCAAGTGCACAGAATAAGATAATTAATACAGTTATGGTCTCTTGAACCCCACACGACCAGACGAGATTTAGATCAAATTGCTTGTTTTGTGTGTAAATGAGATGCTCACCATGCATTGCTAACGTATTACATGTATAGTCACTCTTATTAATTTTTGGTGGTTTTAGTGGAAAAGGTAAAATTATAAGTCATTTAACATGGAATTAGATGTTGTCACTATTGCCAATTTTGTAAAATGAAACGTCAGACTTAAAGAAAGAGCTATGGCAAAAGATTTAAAAACAACGTTCACGTTAAAGACAAGCGCCATAAGAAATTTCACTAAACCACGGCGTGCCATATGTGTTGTCATAAAGACTAGCCCTGTACGTTACAAAGAAGGTACAAAGAGAAAGATAAATTAAGAGATAATCGTACAAACTTATCAAGATCGTCGTAATAACAAGACAGGAAGACATCGGCTCGATATGTGAACTACAGCGTATAAAGCACATCTTCAAGCTTAAAAAATTAATACATTCCACTACTACTATGCCTCTTAAAACCAACAAAGAGGGGAAGGAAAAGAGAGTTTAAAGGCATGAATAATAATATGAGGAAAAATGCGCGAATACTGTGTAAATAACCCACGAGAATCCTTAAGTACGAATTCTCGGCGAATAGGGAGGACGCAAGTGTAACTTGCCCCCCTCACAAGGATTTTGCAAAGAGTTCGCAAGTGAGGCGAGCGATTTTAAAGGCACCGTGAAAAAAAAATGAACTAAGACGCTCGTCTCGAGCAGTGAAGAGAAAAAAAGTGTATGGAAAATCTATACGCTTTTATCCAGAGCCCGTGGCAAATGCAATCTAGGCTCAACAATTTGCCACTGCATAAATGTTCTCTTTTTCCATCAGCGTATTTTTAAAATTTATAACTAAGCATACCGACCCTCACCTTTTATATTATTAAGTTTGTTTGTAGCCCTCCGTATCGTAGGTCTACCCTGGCCTTGTAGCGATGCGTGCAAATTAAAGGTGAACAAAATATAAACTATCGCGCCACTGCCAGGCTGTAGAGTTCTAATATCACGTGGTTTGCTTCAACACAATAAATGTAATACATTGGTCAATATGACCTAGATAGGACAAAGAGATTTTTAATAAATCGGCTCGATATGTGAACTACAGCGTATAAACCTTTACATACTCCGATCCTAACCCCGTACGCTTTTTCGGGCACAAAAGGTGGACAACGCACGGTCTACCGGACTTCAATAGTGTATATACGCCAGATTAATTGGGAGTTAACGATGTTTACCTGTGGGCGAACGAGCGACTAACTTGTAATTTAAACAATATAAAAACAAATTGCTACATGCATTAAGGCCAGCTTGTAACTTAATGCACGGATATGAAAATAACTGGCCGTCATTTGATTGAATTTTATTGAGTTTTCTCATTCCCAGACAACTATCATCAATTTATTGGGATTAACATTATACATGTAGCATATATCTGTGCTGGTTTCCACTCCTCATATTATTATTATTATTATTATTATTTTATTTTTATTTTTTATTTATTTATTTTACTTTTTTTTTTTTTGATTTTGTATTTTTTCTCAATAACTTCTATTTCTATTCCTCTTTTTTCTTTAATTAAACGGAATAAACATGTTCTTTTGGATGTATTTTTTGGTGATAGTATATGTTCAGGTGAGATGCCTACATCCTGTTACGAATGTGTTTGGCGTCTGCCCTTTATACTTGCTCTTTCTTCTCTCTGCCCCTCCTAATTAAAACGTTACGGAGCACAACACAGTACTTATTGCATAGTCACATGCCTCTGCCCCAACCAAAATACTAGTAAGCAGTACTCTCTATCTAACCGTATATTATAAGGCTTGCTTTCAAACTTCACTCTACTTCTGCGCCGTGCATCAGTAGAGTGGGTTTTATAACGCTTGTACATTTGGTCGAGAAACAAGTTTTGTTTCGTTCAACGTTAAGGTAACTTCTTCGACTTAACTTCCTGATAACATTTTGATTTCCTTTTTCTTATACGCTATCTAGGTATTTCGTTCAGATTTTAGCATTATCTCCGTATTATTTTTGTTACTTTAGGCCATATTCTTTGCACTTTTTGTGTTTGCACCCAGTTTTCATGTTTTCAAGTTTACGTTATACTTGTGATTCTGTTACTTATTTCATTTTACTTTTCTTTCAGTCTTTACGTTTGGTTTGGGAATGAAGACCAAAAGAACAAAATCAGTCAGTCTTCAGATTATTCTCGACTAAGTGCAGTTATACTTGCTTATGTATTTCATGACATCTGTTGTAAAAATAATGCAACTTAAAACATTCCCATAAAAATTAAAATAAAAAGATTAAAATAAAAATAATTAAATTAAATTAACAGCTCAGCACGCAAGAATGAATGATATTCAACCTTGCCGTAGTGTACAGGTCACAGATCATAACTTGGTTTTTCTAACAGTTAATATGTTTCCATCTGTCTTCCTCCGTTGCACCACCAAACCATGTAAATAAAACAGTAAAAAATACTTATCGTGCTACCAAAACTCTTAAGCTTCTTTACAAATAATTATAATTCTGGAGATTAAATACGTACGACATCTTAACAGTTACCTTGTACTGTCCACTACGAACATCTAAACGGCTGTTGGTTTACTGAAGTAGTCGGCGGCATGCAGAAACATTACATTACTAGTTACATGCAGGCACTTAATAATACATGTAGCACTAAATAACGTCAACAGCATTGCATGACTTAATGCAAGGGGAGGACATCTGGGATGAACTTAGGTTCGTCCTTGTCCTCCCCATAGAGAATCTTCCTCACTTTGGGCTGATTTCTCCAACGCAAAATCCGCTTAATGGCCGGATGGGACGTATTGAATACAGTGGTTATAAACTCCGTAGAAACTCTGTACTCCATATTTCCTTTCCGCCTCGCCGTTCCATTAATGAATGAATACATCACCGGTTTTTTAAAAGTTTGTAACGAAGAAACGTTGCCAATGTTCATGGTATCAACTATTGTGTCCTTAATAAACCATGTGCGCATATAATCTCGCGGTAATATGAAATCGCCAGAGGCCGGGTACGCTCCCTTCACCTTATTCTTCCAATGTGGTCTAGGATTCTGCATATATACAGTGCGGGTGTACATACGGTATGAATTATAAAACTTCGCAGAAATATGAATGACAAACCATTGTGGAAACCACCAAGACAAGTGATCTAAATCCTCAACGAGTGGTAGCAGGAATGAAAGTGTGTGACGGTGATACGCGTTGATAATGGTTGTAGGTGATACCCACTGTGTCATTAGGCTTAGTCTTAAAATATGTTGGTCTTGCGTAACCCACTGCCGGCAGAAAATCCAATAAAAAAGTTCATAGCGATCGTAAGGGTTTCCCGGTAAATTTGTTCGCAAACCTACGCTTTGAACAGATTTGAGAAGCACATCGTCATCGAGAAATACGTGGTATAGATAGCCTCCATCTTTTTTCTCAGACGCACGGTCTACCGCTTCTTTCAGTAGTCGGTAACGACCCTCAGCTAAGGTGCTGTTGGGGAGGTAAATATCCCAGATTTGTCCCTGTGCGTCAGCCATATTATTTCCCGATTCGGTTTTGCTATGAGATTTTTTACAGGGTGAACCGACGCACCTTGAATAAGGTAAACAAACTGTGGCGAATCTCTTGTTTTGGTGGTGGAGGTTGTGTTCACCATTGTAAACGTATTGTATTCTACATGTGTCTTCCTTGCTGTCTTTTTGGTAGTCGAAGGTGTCCGCAGAAAGGTTACAAACAGCGTAACCAGAAGCCCTCCAACAGTAAGTAGAGTTTGCTGGTTCTTTTCATTGCACTGGTTTCAAAATTCGCCCGGAAAACAAGTACACTTCATGCAGTGAGATGGGCTTTAATGCATCTTAAAAAAAGGCATTCATCTTTGTTAGTTTGGATGTGGCCGTTTACTATAAGACAAGACCCTTTCCGAATTTTCCATCTTAATATGACGCAAATGATTGTTTTTTATCGTCTAGTCCCAAACAATACATTGTTTTATTTTAATGGTCTATTAAAATAAGTCATTCAGTTATGTTTGTTTCTTCGTTATTAACAATATGTAAATCCAATTATGAGCTGGGATCCTACATATATAGTAGGTTATGATACTTACAATATAAGACAACATATCACGTTTCTGTTTTATAAATTTATATAATAGCGCTTTAACGCAAATTTAATGACAAAACCTTCTCATTTTTATCACTCTGATGTACAATTGAGCCTTTTGCTAAACTCGTGTCGTTTATCGGTATACTTAACAGTGGATTAATTTATTTTACCTCATCGGGGTAATTTTAATATTTTTATTGCAGTATTTAGATGTAGTTTTCATTTTCAGTCGAATAATGAGAATTTAATGGGCATGGCAACACTAGTCGTAAGCAATGAATTCGGGCGAAATATTATGTCGCTAACTAGCTTTATTTGTCCGAAACTAACGATAACAGATTTCAATAAAATCCTAATTGAAAAAACCTCAAAAATTCACCTGTTGTTCACCTTCAAGCAAAACGGTGCAATGCTTTTGTCACCCCCTGTAGATAAAATTACACTTTTAATATGTATGGACCTAGATGTCATTACAAATGCACAACTGGTAAAATAAGTGAAATAAGTTTAAATCAAAAGTTTTGGTATTAATTTTTTTTTTAATCTTCACAAACAAAAAGGAATTTTCTCTCTAATACTATTAGAGTATACTATTAGACTATACGTATACAACGTGAAAAGTGATGGATATCGTATTGGTTTCGTGTATCCAAGACGATCAGATAAAACAGTTTTTGTGTAAAAAGAAGAAAAAAGATAATAGCTAAAATCGAGATTTAGGTGTTATTTCATTAACCCCATAATTTATTATTTCAGTTGAAGAAAAAAATCTGCAAAGTCATATTCTTTCAAACTGAAAGGTATGCATCAAAACCAAGAATAAGAAAACGACAAGAAGCTATAACTTCAGGCATCTCAGACGACAACGTTGCCGACGTCACGGTACATCATCAAGTTTTGGTACGTCTGAAACGATACATCACCGGATGTTATCCAACAACGGGGTCAGTGTTGACAAGGGTTGCCGCTTCTCCATTGGAGCCTCCGACGCACCATCCGGGACTCCAAACGCCCTTGAAGATGGGGGGATGACCGGCGGTTGTTGTCACAACTTCCGGAACGGCTGTCTTAGTCTTGTGTGCCGTTATAAGCTTTGAACGGAGTCGCCTCACAATGCTGGGATACTGACTAGCCAAATTTGACTTTTCTGTCGGGTCCTCTGAAAAATAGAAGATTTACAAATAAAAATTGAGATTTATATTCTTTTGATATCTTACGATGTTCCCTGATATGTTTTCTATATTTCATCATATTTTTCTTTGTGTAAGTGTCTCCTGTATTGACAACGGCTTCAAAATGGCGAATAATGAGGGTATTTTTTTTTTCATCGAGATGAACATGCATGTTAGGGATGCGTGGAGGTGTATTGACTCAGATAAGAAATCGATAACACTCTATTTTTTATCGCGTGTAGTGTTAGAACTTGGCCAAAAACACCAAATGCAAACCTTTTTTCTCCCAAATATCCACGTTCAATTTCGCAGCTTATAATATCTTATATTTTTAAATGTTAAATTTGGCATTATTTATGTGATTCTATTCCTAAAATTGATAATTGCTTAGTCTTCCGATTTCTCTCATGTATGCTTCACGTATTTCTCTCTGCACTATCTCAAATATAGATCTTTTTTTTTCCAAGTTTTAACAGATTTAGCATTTAGCTGTATTTGGAAACTGATTGTAGTGTTCAAATAACATCTTGCTTTGCTCACCTAAGATCGGAATGCACATAGGTGTTAACTAACTCACTGGCTCAATCTTTGTCAAACAAACTTTTCAGCGTGCCTCGAAAACCCGGTAGCTGTTTCAGCAAAGTGAACTTGGGTGTTTAAAATTACTGTTGCAAAATGTATTATTGAAACCAGAGTCAATCAATGAGAACAAATAAGATTGAAATCCATTACTAGTCAAGTTCATTAAAACCATCCAATCCCTTCATATACTCGCTCTTAATTAACACATCTGCTTTCATAAATACTTGTAGTGCATTTGAGTACATACAGAATATCAATGCAATTTATCAAATTAAGTATTGTTCACTTATTCATTTTAAGAGAAAGATTTTATAAGAGAATATAATACATAATTATAAGATTATATCAGGATGGAAAATGGCACTTTTTTATGTGAGGTATAATAATAATAATATGAGTACAACTCCCAGGCCTTTTTTTACTGATAAACGGGGCCGTACTGGGGAGGAGGGGGGGGGGGGGGCGCAGAGAGGACGCCGTACAGTGTAAAGGGGGTTAAAATGCATGCCGCTCCTCACCTTTAATGTTATACAGTTGAATTCTATCTCCTCCCGTCGCAGGTCTGCCTTGGCCTTGTAGGGTGCGTGCAAATAAAAGGTGTAAATATATTAACTACCACAAATCTGAACCTTTGTAATTGATTGTAATCTGGAGATTTATTAGTAATTTTGATTTAATAAAATTTGTATTTAAAAAAAGCCCATTTACAAGACTCATATTGAAGACACTGAAAACCCATTATTTCTATTTCATGTCCAGAGATTGAACATTTCGCATCAGCAATGATGCAGCTCCGTATTAAATAGAATTTATTATATTAGCTGTGACACCATTCGAGCAACAGTGTACTTTGTGTGTAATATTATCCCGCTCTCTATTTCAGACACAAAAGCTGAATATTGCATGGTCTATCGGGCAGGAAGTGTTCACACGCCCCGCATAGTTGAGTTACCTTACATAATGACGTTAAAGGCGAACGTCTTACAACCTTGAAATTAAACGAGATAAAAACAAATTGTTTAATGCATGAACATAAATATCAGTGACCGTCTTTTATCAACATTTTCTCGTTTCCTCACATAAAGATGATCAAACCATTGGGGTTAATGTTATCATGGTATATATCTGTGCTGGGTTCTAGATTTGTCTTAATAGACGGGACTTGAACAAGATGTTTCTAAATGACTTTACTGTTACGGCTCATTTCTCATACCAATATCGAAAAAGCAACGTAGCGTACTTATTCCTAGATTCTGTCACTTTAACCTGGGGTAAATATTTTTGACGATTATAAACATTTACAAACAATTTTTTACGGTATAAACAATATATACTGCGTTTTATTTCCTATTCTTATGTATTTTTAATTTCATTCATCTATGTAGCCGTATCCAATGGTCTTAAATGAAGGGAAATAAGAACAAAGAAAAAGTGTACGTCTTGAACCGTTGCATCTGTTTTCTTGCCGCCTTAATCTAGGTGAATAAGCATTTACATCGGAGCTTAGATGGGACTTTTATTTACGGTGACATTCGTATTACAGGTTGTAGTGCAGCTTGCCCAAATACAGGTATATATTGATTTAATTGACCTTTCTACATCCGGGTACTCACCTGCTTGACGTCTGTCCTTGGATGACCCTTTAGTGGGCGTGGGGTTATCAAAGGGGTCCTCATCCCAACCGACTTGACGACTTTTGCCAATAATTAATTTCCAATCACCAGATCTAAAACAAATCGATTACGAATCCGCATCATGGTATAATTCTTATCAAGTATACTGCAGAGCTATAGAAAAATAAAATCGGGCCGTACAGAGATTAGAATCGATAAATGTACTTTGTAAATGATTTCTGACGAACAAAATATTATATTTTGATCTCTTTGTTTGAAAGAAAACTATTTTATGGCATCTTGAGCATTGTACATTAAAGCAAAACAAATTTACTAGTACCTAATAACACCGCCAGGGGAGCTGGAGGCCAGATAATGTATGATGTCTGTGCGAGTTGATGCACCACCATCCAAGACAACCCTGGTTTGATCGCTGCCGTCGAATGTCTCATCTGAAATGTATAAGCCAGTCCAGGTGTTTACCTGCTGGATATTAAGTTAATCCATGACCCCATTCCCATACTTAGATCGATCTAAAGGGTCGACCCAGTTCCTCGCTAAATTGTTTTTATCTCGGAGATGGGTCGATCCCGCTAGGTTGATCTAGGTATGGGTACCTATCAATCAGTGATGATACTTTGAAAAGAGGAAATCATATCAGTGCCCTTGGACTCACCCTGCCGTTCAATACCCACAGAACTTGTTTTATTATAAGTTTTAACTGGCATATTATTTGCATTTATTAAAACCAAGTTGGGAATCTGCAGAGCCGAATTCAAGAAACAACCAAGGTGGACACCTGTCAACTATTGAAAACGAAAATCAACCGACGTGGTTATTTTATCAGCTCCTGGTAATACAGGTAGACTTAGTCTGAGAGAGAGAGAGAGAGAGAGAGAGAGAGAGAGAGAGAGAGAGAGAGCATATTGGAAGTGAACAGGCCAGTGGTACAAGTACAGTGGCTAGAGCGCCCTCTATTGGGCGCCTCCTGAAAGGGGGCGTCACTGTACTGATAGTAACATTGATATTTCCATAAGAAATGTCAGATATTTAAACAATTTCATAGGTTGCCATACGTTTTACAAGTATAATAGTTATATAGCGGTATACAGTTTAACTATATATCATGCCCTCAGTACTATTAGATCCGGTCGGACAGACTGTCTGTATACCCACCACTTATATCAACCCCAGCAATAGTCAGAAGCGTAGGTGCCCAGTCAGACAAGTGCATTAGACTATCAAGAAAATTATTAATGGTAATTTAATGCAGGTACGTAAAGTACAAGTTGATCGAGCAAATGAATATCTTAAACTTAACATACTGCAACAGACCATTATTGCCTGGCACATCTATTAGCGACTGAACAGAAGAAAGAGATTTTAGAAGAAAGATATTTTAGTTTTATCCTTGACATAAGCTTCTAACCAGTAATGCAAATAGATAAAATGCCAATGAATAAATTAAACATATACGTATTCATCTAAATCGTATTTTGTCAAATATCCTACATCCATGTCACTGTGAGAACAGACAACCCCTACAAACCCCTGGGCGACGACACCTTTCCTCCTCAGCAAACCGCCGTACACAAACCCTGGGGTACGTATCCCGCCCTCGTAAAACCCGCCCTTCCTGCCTCTCAGTGGCCAGTTGTTGCCCGCGCTGGGAACTCCTCCGTTCTGTAGACGTGAGAGAGATCAAAACAATGGTAAGGAATATGATGACTGAATAATGGTAACTAAATTACACATGTATGCATCGGACACGTTAGACACTTAACACGCATGCGCACGTTTATTTGCTTGTAATTTTGTCGAGTGGAGGCTTTTTCATACATGTGCGCATTCACATGGTCTCAACATATCAAAAAAAAGATGATTCTAAAATAAATAAATAAATAAATAAATAAATAAATAAAGCATTTTTATAATATTTCATAATAAATTATCAAACGATGATTGATTATTGAAGGATCATCTCTTTTTTTTTCATATATACAGGTACATGTATTTACGTTAGTCATGCAGGTTGTACTTACATCTGAAAGCAGGACAAGCAAGGTATTATTCATCATGTTCTTCTTTTCCAAGGTCTTCGTGATATTGGCAACACCTTCGTCAACCACTGACATCATAGCTGAAAAGCAAAACACGTACTATAGCACTGGCACATCATGAATATCAAAAGGATGGACAGAGAACAAACAGATCCGCAAGTTTATGCGAAAAATTAAAAAAAAATGCGCGATGAAATTAGGGATGTTTTGCTGTATTGAGTATATAAACTTGTTAAGTTGCAGTCTTATATTGCTTTATGTAGCTTCTGGGAAAACGGCATGGGATGGTGGGGTTAACAGACTACTTATTTAAATGTTGCGTATCATTTGGAACTGCCATCGAATAACCTGGATGAGTAAAACAAAGACCTGGTTGAGTTCATCTACGGTCGTTGGGTCGTTGGAGAGAGAGAGAGAGAGAGAGAGAGAGAGAGAGAGAGAGAGAGAGAGAGAGAGAGAGAGAGAGAGAGAGAGAGAGAGAGAGAGAGAGCTTGTCCAAATATCCAAACATTCTGGTTCATTTTTTAATAGTTTATATTCCTCGCCATGAAATATCCAAAACGTCGGAAGACCTGGGCCCCGTATCTCGAAAGCATCGCGTATTGCGAATCGCTATATCAAATAGAGGCTACAATGTATTATATGGGGCGAGAATGGGTGAGTTATGGAATCGAGACGCTTGCGCACGGTCGCAACATAGCGAAGCTTTCGAGATACGGGGCCCTGGTTCCTGTTAAAAAACACACTCTAGAATACGTTCGAGACAGCGACGACATCAATAGGGACCGCTCCGACTCCTTGTTTCGAATCTCATATTATTTACATTAAAAGAGAAACCACATACCTGCTAGGGTGCGCCTGTCTTTGTCTGCAATTGGCGGATAGCTGTTGATGACATCCTGGGGAGCCTGCAATGAACCCGATGTAACGAAACTAAGGGTCAGTGTAACAGATAGTCCGCCTGCCTATAGTTATAATGGTTAGGGTTAGCTTGACGTAAGTGGGTCAACATCTAGAGCGAGGCTTTTCTATACAAATGAATGGGAAGCAGACTCTCTACCGTACGGGACTCTCTGTTACATTACACTGGCTTCTCTGAATTTACTATCTTGTTTTACTACTAAGTACATGTAACTATGATCGTCATGTTTGCAAAAGTACTTTGTACAAAAATAATAATGATGACAAATTTAAAAGAAACGCACTCTGCAAGCGGTTCAGCAAGTACGCAATGTGAAATTAATGAACAAATAATATTTCTTTATGATATGAGTAGCACTTTCTTTTTATGTGTAGAGATTCAAATTATTGGTTGCATTTGTTTTGATCACTATATTCTACACAACTACTTTTTTGTCATAAGCATATCTAAAATGTCGCGCGTGCTCACGCGTGTGAGAAAATGAGGAAAACCGACAGGGGAAAAAGTGCAAAGAAAGGAGAGACAGAAGGAAGGGAAGAAAGAGGACGATTCAAAGGCGAAATATGTGGAGAACGAGAGAGAGAGAATATTGGGATGGGAAGTGGGAAAGGAAAAGTCGGATACCTGATAAGGCGAGTGAGCCGCGTTATAGGCCACATACAGAAACAAGGGGTTAGTTACGTCGTGGTTTTCAATTACGTCCACTGCACGGTCAGACCACAAGTTCTGAAAAAGAAAATCGATAAAACTGGGTTCCCATAAACCTATCGTACTAGCAGGATCGATCTAACTCCGAGGGGATTCTCGATGAATTGCATTCAGTTTAAGCGGCTTAATTGCATGTCGCGCCAACTGAAGCTGCTAGGGGGTAACTAACTTTCGTGCACGCTTCAACTACAGTACCAGTAAATGCAATTTAGCGATAATCCCCTTGGAGATAGATCGATCCTGCTTGTATGGTAGGTTTATCTGAATGGTCCCTAACTCCCTGTTATGGAACGTGTTCGGCTTTGACGACATGATACATTATATCAAACTGTGGAGGGTTTATTCAGTATTAAGTATTAAATGGGCAGTTTTGACAATCTCGTATTTGATTTACACTGTAGTACCGATTCCATTATTTTCATAAGCAAACTCTATTTGTTTAGCATAATATCGCTGTCAGAGTTGGAAATAGTGCATTTCATGGAAATGAGTATGTTGAAAAGATGGATAGGTTTATATCCCATGATCTTGTTAACTCACCGTGTCGTAAACGCCATCTTTGTCTTTGACACTCTGTCTGTTGAACCAAAGATCAAGTCCTCTGCCGGCTAAATGTGGCAAAAATACATAAACAGATCTAGAGGTAGATGATTCCCACTTACAGGTAGACATTACTAGGGTCCATATAATATCAGTACCTTTGTTGTCGTCTTTTCCTTTAAACAATGTAATATGAAGTGCATTCCACAACGTACTTGTTGAGACGGTAATAAAAATTATCCCTTTGATATATGCAGTGTACCCCTGAATTGCATATACCAAGGAGTTATAACTCCTTGCATATACTAACACAATCATAAAAAAGAACATATTCCATAGGAATAACATGCGAATCAAATATTACAATCAACATATGCATGATACAGTGATGACTTACATTTATGTGTATAATAATCATTGGATGCCAAATAATGACCGTAAAAGGAATCAAACCCACGTTCAGTGGGAGTGTACTTCCAGTCACAAAAGCCCAAGTGCCACCTAAAAGTAACGAGTGTGTATTAGCGGGCTTGGAATTTGACAGCTGGGAAACGGTATACTGTCTTTATTTATACCTCTTCCATTTACTGACACATTGATATGAAGGTATTTGATATGCTTTCATACAAAAATCACCTGTATAAACCACCTACTATTTATGTTACATTTACCACTCGGTGCAGAAATAATAGCAATGCATGATTATGGCACTGAATATCCCAAGCCAATAGAAACCAAATCTATACGTACTTTCCGGTTGCATGGGTTGAGTATCCGGCCTTCTTTAGTTTTTGTGGCAACAGCTCAAGTCCAAGATCCAAGCCCTCAGCAGCGTCGCGGCCAAGTGGGGTGGAGTCCTGAATGTGAGTTCACATATTATTACCTTTGCAAACCGATCCAATCTGGTATTATTATACTGTTGTAGCTGTGGAACTTATAATTGAGGAACAAAGCAAGCACTGGAGGTACATGTAGGCCTACGTGTCAGACAACACAACGACAGAACCAATTAACTAAAAAAAGTGATTTTCCAAGCTCACAATAAACGTAGAGACAGTGGTCATGCAGCTTAGCTACTGTTCTGGAATTACTACGTGAAACTGATAACTGTTCACTTTATCAGTCAAGTAAATGTGTTCACTCATGTGATACATTAGACCACACCTACTGCACATCACACTGCTACTTGATTCTGAAAGGAAAGGGACATGGCTCTCCTGCTATGACTTTATAGACTCCACAATTACATGTATGTAAGTGTTTAAGTTTGCTTTAATTTTATGAATTTATGAATATTATAGTTTTGAATTTTATTTGTAAGCTACGGGTATATGGAAGCGGGCAGAAAATACAAAATTCAACAAGAAAGATAGTCTCAGGTTTAACCTATCGCACAGTTCCAAATTATGGTCTATACATACATTACTCATATATGATATCAAACAATAGGATTCTTCCCTTATGATTTTCTTGTTGTAAATGTTTGCGTTCATTTATTTGTTTATTTATTCATTCATTTCATTCCAATATTTCCGTGACAGAAGTTTTCACTCTTTGCTGACAGCTACACAGAACGAACTACTTGCCTAGTTGGTAAGGGTCACGGTCAACTTACAACATCCCAGGTCATACTTACGTCCATGTAGACATTGTGTGGGTAACGACCAGTCATAAGGGAGGCACGGGACCTATAAGTGCAGGTAAAGTGCATTAGGGGAGGGGGGGAGGGCAATATTTTGCCTGTTGCTTTAAATACATTTCGATAATGATTAAGGTCCTCTTATTATGGTTATTGAGTTAAATGATCAATTTGAACAGTGTATTAAGGCATATCAAGTATATACATGTACGTAAAACATTACGAGTCTAAAAAATCAGGCTCTTTGGTAAGTTCCGGAGACCTACGGGCTACAGACAGGCTGAGTGTATGATTGGTTGAGAATCAATCCGTCGTGTGCCAACTTAGTCAGTGTGGGAGTTTTGATATGTTTGTTATTCCAGCCGACGTCATTCCAACCTGGAAGAAATGTATATAAATTATAGGAGTGCATGTATTTTGGAACTTATATGATTGATAAAAATCTATAAATGATATATAAATAAATACGAAATAAAATATATTCCGGTAGCTCATAATCATCCAGTAACACGGTAAAATAGTATAGAAGCAGAAAAGTCGTTACAATGGAGATATTTTTATGTTACATAAAATTATATATAAAATATTTCTAATTATATTCCTAGCAATCATTGAAAGATCTAAATGCTTCCTTGTATATCATTTTTAAATAAAAATTTTAATGAAAAATAAATCGACAAAGATAATTAAAAAATTGGACGAGACCACGTGTGACTTGATTTCCAATAAATTGTTAGACTAAGATCATTGCATCATAAGATCATTGTTAGACCTAACGTTTGTATTTGAGTCAACTAGCAGCTTACCCACATCATCCAGCAAAATCATCACAATATTTGGCTTCGAAGGCTGTGTCAGAACGCTGTCATTACACATACATATCACCACGATGGTGAACAAGGTCACTAATCTACCCGCCATTGTACAGCTGGACCAAGCCGTATTGAACGCCTGGATATCGATCAAAAACGTCCCCCTAGTTCTGTCTGTATTTAAGGCATGGTAAGGATCGCGTGGGCAGTGGGTTGGAGGGGACAGATTATAGATTCAGAAACATGTGGCCGCGATCACAGCAGCATATACCAGGAGCTTATACATGTATATATTATACATCTACCCGTACTCTCTGACCACAGGGACCTCTAGTAGCCTCTTACAAATTAATGGCTTCTTCTTTCATTTTTTTTTTTAAATTTTCTAGAGGCCCCATGTGATCAGGAGGTATTGTGGCCTTTCTTCATCCTCACTACCCTCTACCAAATGCCAAAGATTGATTTTTCACTGGATAGTCACAGATACATGTATGTCTTTGGTTAAATACATGTAGCTCGCTAATCTCTGAGCTCTCTAACGCCTCAGCAAAAATCTCCACAGAATAATGACTGCGGCCCCATCCTCTACCAGGGCCGCAGTCATTATTCTGGTAGAGGGTACATCCTCACCCGGCCTGGGACTCTCCCACACGAAACGGTTTTATGTGTTCGCTAATTTTACACTTCTTCCATCACTTTTTATTGCAGTATATGGAGATGGCAGGTTCGAGGCGTAAAGAAAACATCGAGTTTAGTTTTATTGTTTGTTAATTAAATATGTGCCTGTCCGTGTCATCGTTTTCGGTATATATATTTTTTAATATTGCATATATTGTACATGTACACAGCATGGAATCATTTCCGCAGTGCTGCAGGTCTGACCTTAAGAATATTGTTATTTTAAAACAGTTAGGTCGCTACACGTGGTAAAATTGTACCCATTGTTTCTGATTGAAAATATTGTCTGCTTATAAAATATGCATGCTAATCACGACCAAAACCACAGTTGTGAGCACGCTGTAATAACATGCATGTACATACTCTCCTTTACGTTTCTATTGTACCTGTAGGCTACTTGGTTTTGTCAATATTACATGTAACCACTAACTTATGGCAATACTGCGCACGTACCGGTACATCGCTATCTTCAAAGTAAACAGAACTTTAATATGAAGAATACAACCGAGGTAAGAAGAATTCTTTTAAATTCAATTCTATTTTTAATCATTACATAATACCATTGATGCATTCCTGACAAAAGTGACAGTAAAAAGCCAATTTTTCTTTAAAGTAACACAGTTTATTTTCGACCCTCTCGCGCACGCGTCAAAAATCGAATGACCAGTCTCATTTAGCCAATCACTGGCTCGGTTACACTGTTCTCCGCAGTACACCATCCGGGACTCCAGGCACCACCCCAGTTGTCTGGGTTAGACAGCTCACTCTCCTGGTATTTTTTCAGATTAGGATAAGTCTTGTGTAGTTCACGGAGCCTGTTCTGTAGCCGCTGGACTAACTCTGGGTATTGCGCAGAAAGATCAGTGCGCTCGTAGGGATCGTCTGAAAGTAACACATGTGCAATACCGTGTTAATTCGAATTTTGTTGGTTATTGGTATTTCCTATTTTCTACTATGTGGACTATCCTTGAACTTCAATGTAAAGTACTTGCATGCGTATTTCATGCCCCCAAGCTCCTTAGCCTGGGCTTTCTTTCACATATACTATTCGTACAATGTAGGCCTACTTCAAACAGAGCCAGTGATAATAATAACTAAAATATGTAAGTGCTGCTACAATAGCGCCCCCTCCTTACGAACCCTGCCTTACCTGACACACCACAGCCCATCCCTTAATTAATTAATTCGTCTAAATCTGAACAAGTACATGTAGGACATGGGACGAATTCGTAATTTATCGTCTCACCTTTGATGTTAAACAGGTATGTGACGTATTCCCTGCTTCCGCTAGGTCGCACCTTGTCTACAGTTGTACCAGGCACCTTGGTTACCTTGGCAGGTTTTGGGGCTCTCGTTGTCCTAACCTTAGGAACCTTGGGTGTTTTGTTGAGCTTGTCCTTGTTTTTGCCACCTAAGCCACGCCGCCACCTAGTGGCGCCGGCCTGACCTTCAAGGTCAAATGGATCTTGGTACCAGTCGTCAAGGTCATGACCCACATGGCCCTCGATGAGTTTCCAGTCGCCTTGTCTAAAAGATATTTGGAATTTTGACAAGAGGAACGTATCCGACTTGATTACTCGTATTTTTAAAAGTAATTGTAAGATCATGTCATTTATATAAACTTTTGCATCTGTTATCATTGTATTTTCCCCAACAACAACAAAATTTATTAACATCACGATAGTGATAGTTGTATAACGATGTATAACGTATAACGTGTTTGTGTATTCCTTCTCACCTAATAACACCTTGCTGTCTGACTGGAGGAGAATCTGGAAGATTTCTCTGGCTTAGGAAGTGAATAATTTCGTCTCTGCTGGAGTTGGCACCTTCCAAAACGGTCTTCGTCATATCGATACCATCTAGGTTTTCACCTATAAACAACAACGCATACACATTTTAAAACGCTTTATCACTAGCGGTTACAGCCAACTTTGCCCCAGGGAGCCGACATTGCTTACATACATGTATCGCGATGCGGCAAGTAATACACGCAAACAGTGTACTTACATTTCATATTTGGTAACAATTGATTTGAAAACACATATCTTAAACCCGAGGAATCACCAATCTCAGCAAAACGTCCTCTCATAACATATTACTCGTCTTACCAGTAACGTCCCCACCGGCAAGGGAAAGAATAGTCGGGGTCCAGTCAGCTATGTGGAACAATCTGGAAATTTTATATCAGAACTCTACATGTATTGACTGCATCATTCATTATATTCCAATAAACTAATGAAGAAAACACTAAAATCATTTTGTTTGGATTTGTGATTCACTTAATACCAAACTTTGGAATTGTAGATAAAGCAATCATAAAATTATTAACAAGTGTTTGGTACATAGAATAAAATGCAAGACAAGTGCCGTAAGGCATATGCCCACCCATTGTGTGTGTAGCCTTTTTTCTTCAGAAGTCCACCGGAAACAAAGGCAGGGGTTCTCATACCCCCCTCGAAGAATGTGCTCTTGGCGCCACGTAGCGGATAATTGTTACCAGAGCCATACTGACCGCCGTTCTGATGGAAAAATTACACTTATAGTTTTATATTTTGTCACTGTAATTATTACTAAAATCCTATTCGTAAGTTCGTCTACTCTTTCCAGCTTTCTTTAACCCGGAAAATGTTAATCATTTTGTTTTGGAATTGGGACATCAAATATAACCAAGTTCAAGAGAAACAAAGAATTGCGATTACTGAGATTGATATAATTGTTTTTACAAAGAAATACTATATTTTATATATGCTGCTTTTATTCACAGTGAGATGATAGAGTTTTGTTGATTGAAATACAAGTAATATAAGCACACATACGTCGGACAGGAAGAGAAAGAAGGTATTATCCATAATACCACTGTCAGTAAGGGCCTTAGTGATGTTAGCCACTCCTTCGTCGATAACTGTCATCATTGCTACAGAGAAGAAATGGTACGTGCAAATCTAATAATGGCGTCTATAGGATAAACCACGTTGAAAACCACATGACTGCTACGAAATTTATACATGTATGTTTCTTCAGATTCATTTTGTATACCGAATGCATTTATGCCCGCTAAAACATCTTAGATTAAAGTAAAAGTTTAGCAATAATGTTCTGGCAGTGGGATAGCTAAATATAACAATGAGGGATATATACCAGCACGTACAGTATATAGGATACAGGTGAAATCCCCAAACGATATCCATCGTTATAATTGCTTTGTAAAATATCGACCTGTCAGAAATTTCATTACATTATTCAGTAATATTAATAATAATAATAATAATAATAATAATAATAATGTACGAAGTACCTCCAACTGTCCTTCGGTTGCCGTCAGAGATCTTAGGATATTTGGCGATGGCGTCCTCAGGAGCCTAAAACGAAATGTTAGTAAATACAGTCAGCGTCATTGTACATGGATAAGAATACAGGCACATGTCCAATATGAAAACAAAGATTGCTTTAACATTATTCGTTTTGAATAAGGCGTTACAAGGCCACAGGTAATTGAATTTGGACTAGGAAACACTCATAGAGGACACTGATAAATTACTGTAGTTGAGAGCACATTAATTGCACAACTGGCCCAGGGCCATTGGCCAAATCTGGCGGAGGTGGTGAATCCTTTCAATATTATTCGATCGTGATAGTGACCCGAATCACGCATCACCGCCAAAATCTAATCACTTAGCCCATGTTAGCCCATCTTCGACCAATCCTGAATATGTCATCAAAACTTATCTGATTTTTTACTTTGGCTGGTGGCAAGCAAGCAAAGAAACGGAGGTAAATTCAGGCATCCTTGGCGGAGGTATATACAAAATTCCTTGGCGGAGGTAAAAAATGATGCCATATCCATGTTCAATAAATACATGTGTACACTACTTGTATTTTTATTCACCTAGTCTTATCGATTGATTTGTTATACTAGAGAATTTACATGCATATCATTTATTCTCTTATCAATGTGTGTGCTCAGTATTGGTAAAATGTAGCGAAAAAAAAAAGCTTAAAACATTTATAAACAATAGCAACATTGCGTGTACAAACGTGTTCATTCCAATATTAATTAAACTGAAAAGGAAAATAAGGTTGCGAATTGTAAAGACGCAAAGGAAGGTGTCTTAGCTTAGAATTTTTGAATACATTATACACTGTATAACGAGCTTTATACCAAAATAAAATATCACACTTATACTTCATTCGCTCTGCGAAGCTGACCCCACCCCCCTCCCCCCGCCCCAGCTAGTCAAAATTCTAATTTCAAGAGGGGACTAGAAATCGAAGGGGGTATCAAGACCCCCTGACCCCCCCCCCCCCCTCTAAATCCGCCACTGCATGCATATGGCATTTGCAGAGCCGGGAAATACTGTACAACACCTACCCTGAGAGGACCGTGAATCCCGTTATAAGCCACGTAGACAAAAAACGGTACGTTTCTGTCGTGATTCTTGATGATTTCCACCGCTCTGTCGGACCACATGTTCTAGGTAAGAAGGGATACGCATTTTATTTTATACCAAGTCAACAACTGAACCATCGCTGCGCCTTATTTGAAACCAGGTTTTAAAGCAACGTCCCTTGCATCGGTAACTCTAGGTTAAGAGGTTAAGCCTTAACTTACCAATCACCAACATAACCGTACTTGGGGTTTGATTTAGAACTTGACGAGAGTGTGTTTCCATGTTTGTATTTTACGCGTTTTTTATTATTAAAAATATTTTAACTAGTTGCTGTACATTATACCTTGACATTTAAAGGGAATATTCAAATGTGTTTTACATTCATCACAAAAGGCACAAGACGTTATTTGACGTGGTTTTCAAGCCACTATGACAGTAATATGGAGTGGAAATGACATAGTGTTGCGAATTAATTTACACTGACAAACTACATGTAGGTATAATGTATTAATTTGGTGTCATTTGCTATACTCACTGTATCGTACACACCATCTTTGTCTGTCACGAGGGTCTTGTTGAACCTCAGATCGAGACCGTCAAATCCATCTTTGCCAATTATTGCTGTAAAAACGATAATTTGTGTGGATAATAGATATAGGCACATGGTACGATTGAAAGCTCGAAAGAAAGTGCCTGGCATGGACTAGTGAATGGCAAACGTATTATGATATTTTAAATCTGGCAATTATTGCGCTTTGTTATTATCATTTTAATATCAGTGTTATGTGATTTAAGATACTCACTGCGATGGGAGAAGTAATCATTTGCGCCCAAGTAAAAGCCGAAGAAGGTATCAAATCCGCGTTCTGTTGGAGTGTACTTCCAATCGCAAAATCCTAAGTGCCATCTGAAAGATACAAGTGAAGCTAAATACAGTTTAGTTATTATTTAGTTATTTTTGATTACTATTAGTATGCTGAAAAACCAAAGAACAAAGAACTAAGAATGCAATTCATGATTATGGAACAGTATTACTTGAAAGCAGTTCCTGGTTCTACATCGTTTGCAAGGATTTTCATCAAATACTAAGGAATGTTCTGATGCATAGGTATATGCATGTACCACTTTATGTCAATAAGGCTCCAAATTCCACTAACTTTGCCAAAATTTATTTACAATTTCTAACATTTTCTAACCCGTACTCACTTTCCAATGGCGTGTGTAGTGTAGCCTAGTTCTTTTAATTTCTGTGGTAAAATCCAGTACTTCAAATCCAAGCCGTCCGGTATGGTGGGACCGAATGTAGCAGCACCCTGTCAGAAATATTAGGACTGATGCAGTAAAGTTCAATTCAACATCTATATTTCATCTGCATCTACGGGCACAGTAAGTAATGGCATGACAAAATTGTTTTCAGCTTAAGCGGCTTAGGTGTCTGGCACGCCTACTAAAGCTGCTCAACGATAGTTTATTACCCCCTATCAGCTTCAGTAGCCGTTACAGACATCTAAGCCGCTTCAGTTGATTGTAATTTAGCGAGAATCCCTTCGGCGATAGATCGATCCACAGTTAGTACGACAGGGTCTGGGAATAGTCCCTAAAGCTCATTGCTGAAACCTGCCCAGCGGTCATTCTGCGCACAAAATCTCTGCACTCTATAATCAAGAAAACAATTATGTCTTCGGTTGGCGAATTCCATGTGCGTCTCTGACCCACTATTGCCTTGAAAGTTCCTCAATGAATTGGAAATGCTGTGAGATATGGGCAGCTCTAGATACACTTGCTTTAAGGTGAAATGTGCATAAACACGTTACCAATGTGTTAATAAAACGCACTTCATAGCACTATAACGAAAAGAAAATGACCACATCTTCTCAATTTTGATATTGCCAAAACCGTGTTCAGAATTCTAAATTCATGTAATGAGACCAAATTGTACTGTACGTTCTCAGTAATAATAATAAACATTAAACTGTGTAACTTATGCCTTAACTTCACCACCGAAAGAATCAGTGCTGTCGAATATTTCACTCTATGGCACCAAGGTGAATTCTCCAAGAAAAAAAAAGAGAAAGAAATAAAGGACACAGAAAAAATAGATTGCACCGGATTTTAAAATATTGTCCAACAAAGAGGGAAAGTGTAGTGCCTCTCCCCCTCAAAAATGTTTCGAGTATCCGCCAAGGTGGTACGCTCCAACGGAATATAAACTTTAACTTACGTCCATGTTCACGTTATGTGGGTAACGGCCTGTGAGAAGGGCCGCCCTGGATCTGAAAACAAACAGTAGATCTATATTACTTTTAGAAAAAGTAATGAACTGCTGGCTGTGAACTACATTGAAGTGAACTTTTCCACCGAGTTGAATTGAATTAAGACAATTTATAAAATGTTGTATTTATTGTGAAAGCAATGATTTATTGTATACTTACGGAGAGCACACGGGTTGAGAGTAAGAGTTGTTGAGGGTGACTCCTTCACGTGCCATTTTGTCCAAATTTGGCGTCTTGATGTGTGGGTTGTTCCAGCCAACGTCATTATAACCTTGTTAAATGGACGGCAGGAGTTTGAAAAGCATTATACTTAAATATATTGTACTGGAAGCATTTTAGAATTTGTACAACATATCGTGTCCAATCAAATGATGTGACTAAAGAGTTCTAAGTGTCACAAATATGGGGCCTACATGTACCATTCAAAGGGAGGGGATTCCATCTACGAAATAAGGCAGTCCGTCACAACACAATTTTGTAGGCGTAATCTTACATTGAATTACATTCCTTTCTATTCCGATAGAGGTTTCAATTTGAAATAGGATATTTTAAAAAATAATTTCTAGGGGTAGGAGTTATATATTTCTACCACACTCTGTACGTACTCTCAGTTCTCAATAACTTACCGACATCGTCCAACATAACCACCACAATGTTAGGTTTGGTGGGTGGCTGGGAGAACACAGCTCCCAAACAAACGAACAGACACAACGCCTTGCCCATGCCCATGGTGAAGCCTGCTATAACTTGTGTCTAAGTCGGTTTTTATAGACGTCTACACGTGGGAAAATTACCAACATGTTCGCCTACAGCGTATCAGGTCCCCCGCGCTTTGGCCTACGCGTACAGCTTGGACCCCTTCCCATACCTAGAGCGATCTAGCAGGATCGACCCAGCTTAAGCGGCTCTGATGTCTGATATGCCTACTGAAGCTGTTAGGGAGTAATTAACTATCGTTTTCCATATGACGTGCCAGACATCTAAACCGCTTAAGCTGAATGCAATTTAGCAATAATCCTCTCAAAGATGGGTTGATCCTACTAGATCGATCTAGGTATGGGAATGGGGTCTAATGCGTGGTCACATTGATCTGTAGTTGCTGCAAAAAAGCATTGGGAGTAATCAAGGTACAGGATAGGCACTGTAGGTGGGTTGACATATTTTCCAGCCAGAATAATTTAAAACTGCCATTTACGCTCAAAGCGTCACGTATTTGGCCTTCAAAATTAAGCAAATGTTGCACATTTGTAATTTCTTATTTTCATATATTATCCTTCTGTGGTTTTTTTCTTAAACTCTGCTGACAAGGCAACAGTGACACCCATGGACCGCGTCGATTAAGATAAGTAAAACCCCAACCATTGTGTCCTATCCGTGACCTTGAATCGCTTAACCCAAGATAAACCAGGTGACACAGTGATAACGTCAGACGAGTTCATTAACGATATGGATATACCACGACTATCTGTAAGCATGCAGGCTAATACAAACGCATTCAAATACCAAGTAGACTTTTGCAGCACAAAAAATATGCGGAAATTTTCTTATTGGACTATAACCAAAGGGTGCCTGGGTCTCAATATTGTAAAGCTGTATTGTAAAGTTTTGTTATTTTCTGCTCTCGTTGGAATGAAATTATATATCTATCTAACTTCTTGAGAGACGCTGCCCATAGGTGAACAAAATTAAGTGTCCAGCCAAAAATCTTTCACTTGAAAATAAAAGGTGCATCATCTATAATACGAAGCAATGTATAATTGCATTAATATAAACTGATAAAAAAGCACCGGTACCAGAGCCTCTTACGGACAGTCCGGTACCCACGGATATGAGTGAAGCTTTGTCCTAGATTTTGACCCATTTACGTCACACTAACCCTAGCTTGTGCGAATCTAATGGAGGACGGCCTATCAGATACGTGAAATCGAAGGCCCGTCGCAACGGGGTCACAAACCAACAAACACTATTCTAAATTCTCTAGAAACGCAATCACGACCGCATGTCTCAACCGCGGCTCAGCTAACACAATACGCTTTTCAGGGTAGATAAGTACGTTTACACAACTAGATAGCAATATGTGCAGTCTTTATTATCTCAACTGTCTTTAATATTACGAGGAGTTCTGTCACAGTTCAGCCACTCTAGTTGTTGTGAGACAATGATTAACAGGTTGAGTACCTCTACAACGTCACATAAGTGTATATATGTACGTATTGATCAAATCATGAAGACTAGAAGTTATTCATCCTCGACCATGTTTTAACCGAGGTGGCAAACAGCATGTTGAGTGAACATCGCTGTTAAGTCAGATCTTAATTGACGAGGATAAAAAGACGGAAATCAACGAAGCTGCGCCCTGCAGGGTTTCCTTGTTGTGTTTCAAAACCAAAACTTTCCAGTGATTTATATAAAATCGAGGAAAACCGTGAATGACAATATAAAAGCCAGTTGACCATGGCGATTCCAGGGACGAAGAATCTCTTAATCCTACTTTTAATCCTGTACGAAGGTATGTACCGATGGGGAGTGAAACGTCAGTTGATTGCCAATGGACAGGAGATTTGTCATACCTGTACCTATTCTTGAAAACGGACTTTAAAAGTGATATCCTACAAAAAAGTTGATGGAAGTCTCTCTCTCTGTGTGTGTGTGTGTGTGTGTGTGTGTGTGTGTGTGTGTGGCTGGGTGGCTGTGTGTGCGTGGGTGGGTGTGTGTGTGGGTGGGTGTGTGTAGCTGGGTGGCTGTGTGTGTGTGGCTGGGTGGCTGGTTGTGTGTGTGTGTGTGTGTGTGTGTGTGTGTGGCTGGGTGGCTGGGTGTGGGTGGTTGGGTGGGTGGGTGGATGGGTGGGTGTGTGTGTGTGTGTGTGTGTGTGTGTGTGTGTGAGAGAGAGAGAGAGAGAGAGAGAGAGAGAGAGAGTATTTACATCCAAAGGTTTACAATGATATCATATTAATAAAGACACACGTACTGAATGTTCAACACCTCTTCAATTATTTTTATGTACATATCTGCTGCTTCATTTTACCTCAGACTTTAATACACATCTCCTCTCTCCGAAAATGTCATGCATCCAGTAATGAAATACCCCCGTAAAACGTATAATATCGAAATTTGTGTGGACATTTTATCAGAAAGAAATAAGCGGGTCCATTTTAATACACAATAGCTCTGTTAATACGTTAATCTTATCGCATTAAATAATCACGTTATAATTCTGAGTCTCTTTTCTCTACCACCGTATTATAATTAAGAGCGTTCAAGTGCTACAGGGTTCGATCAAGGAGGTATAGTATCTATGGAAAGTACCTCCTTGTTTCGATTAATTAGACCGCCATCGGACAACAATGAGGTAAGAGCTGCCAAAGGAAGCACTGATAACTACAACTTGACATTTGCTCATATCATTCTCGACTGAGGTGATATCGGCGAAGTTGCCTTTTTTGATTTTGTAATCTACAATGTGTATGTTATAACTTATTCACTATTTACATTTGTTGAAGGATCAGTGCAAAGAAATGATAACCAAACGCACTCGCACAGAGAAAGATACCGGTAGAGCAAATACATCTTAGTATAGTTTGTTTCACTTCGTATCATTCTAGTTGGAAAAAAGTTGGTCCTTATAATCACGCGGCATTTTCTCTACGTCCTGTTAAGTGTAAGACCCCAAAAGCTGCCAAATTTAATTCTGATGCGGAAGAGATAAGGTCTTAAGTAAAACAAGTTCATTTCGCTCATGTTTCATAAGCTTCACCGTTGTAATACGCTTTCTTCACGCTGTAAAAAGACAAAGTCCATCGTTGAAGGATAAACTTATATTGGCTTAAATAGTACAAACACATTATAAATGCAAATGCTGTTAGGAGTTGCATGCAGTGTAACTGATCGAGCAGTTGGGGCTCTGTCTACTGTGGAAGGTTTTTGCCTGCTCCTCTTGTTTTGTGAAGTTTCAAATATGCACCAGTTTATAGGTTTGGAGGCCAATTGCCCATTCCAGTAAGATCATGTTATTATACACTATGTACCGAGGCCCATGGAACTGGGGTTTGAGAGTTATACCTAATTAAAATGTATTTAACAGATATCCCTAAGTCAGTATAAACCATGTACCTGTACAATACACTTAAATGCGCATTTAATATTTTTCAGCACGTCCCTCGCTGGCAAAATACTTATTTCAGTGTGACTGTGATTCCTCATCATGTGGCTTTACACAAGATCAAGCCAACGCTATAAACTGGGTTCGAAAACGAGGCAAGGCTAGAGACTCCATGGCAACCGGTCCACGCGGAGATCACACGAGTGGTGGAGGTTAGTGAAACATTTTTATTCTTGAATGTGACACTTCTTGTTATAAATACATATATATGGATTTGCCTCTTCTAACATGAACTTAATTCTTCTTAATCTACTTTTCTTTTCGTTCAGTATTTGTCAATAGCATCCTTTAAGCTATACTGGATGTATTACCTTAAAGAGTCTCATTCAGTTTTTTTTTTTAAATATAATCTCTCTATATCTTGTAAGTAAGTGACATGGATTTTATCAATTTGGTGATGAATTGTAATGACACATTTAGCTATGTGCGAGGCATGAAATTCAGAGAAAATATGGTTATTTTTCGGTTTAACAACGGAACCTACATGTACTAGGACGTGCACACCTCATCTAAGACCAGCCAAAAATTTGTCAGATAATTTTCAAACGTCTGAGCAAAATTTCAGGATCTTACCTTTACGTGAACAGTGACATAAAGCACTACTCCGGTCAGCGGGCGGTGACCAGCTCCCCTCTGCTTACGGTCAAGGTGCCATCCTGTCTGACCTTCGCCTACCATATGTACGGCATTGACATGGGCACGCTGAGCGTGGGGATAACCTATGTTAATGGATCTACCACCAGGGAGTGGTCGCAAACTGGCAAAGGTATTGGTGACAGTATACAGTTTAGATCTCATGCCTGTCACACCTTCCTTCTCCACTCTTTACACATTTCTTTGTATGTGTCACATGCCATATCCCAATCGAGTCCAGTTACTAACTGGATTGGGCCACATCCCTATTGGGATTTGGACTAGGTCAAACCCTGACAATTACTTGGTCAATCAACATACCCAATCTGCTGTTAACAGTGCAAAGGCCCAATTGGGATCTGGCCTAGGCCAGACTATTCATGATCTCATCGGTAACACACCCCCAAATTGTGCTCTTTGATGAAAGATGGTAAAAAATTTAGCGATGTTAATGCCTATCTGTACATGTGAAAGTATTTTTTCTGTGCATGTTGAGTTTTCTCTGCAAGTGAATTTGTGTCTTTTTAAATATTTATGTATACAATTAGATTATAGTTTACAGAAGTCCTACTTATCGTTTTACTTCTTGAGCGGATCCGGATGAAAGCGAATTTAGACCTTCTGGATTCCGAATACATCTTAAACAGATCACTTATTATATTCTTTAATTATCCTGTTCTTAAAATCACTATGGGAACTGGACATAATATATGATATTGAATATTATTTTTGTTAAACGTATGTGTACTTCTCATGTGGCCCTACTTTTCAGATAGTATACAATTCTTTCTGAAAGCTTGGATAGCAATTATCGTTATCTTTTTTCCATACTATTCTTAAATATTTTACTGAATAATATAACAGTATAATACATACACAGTATAACTGACCAGTATTATTCCCTATCACTTTATCATCAAATCCCCACTCACACTCACAACCCCGCCCACCGGCCTCACTCTGACATTTCTTCCCGATGCAGTCACAACCACAAGTACGTATGAAACCGACGGTTCACCGTGTCACTTCCCCTTCACGTATCGCAGCACAGTGCATCACAGTTGCACGTTAGTAGACTCCTCAAAGCCGGATGAGCCATGGTGTGGAACGGTGAGCGATCTCTCCAAAAACTTCAAATATGGCCGATGTAGAAGTAAGTTGAGCATTGTAAGTTGTCCAACCTTCGTATATCAATGTTTAATGCTTTTATACAGGCATGCTTAGAGGAGCAACTCAATTATGAATGATATTAGATGACATGTGTAAATCACTCTCGTCACTGAGTTTGAGTCAGATTCGTTATTCTCGTTTGGGCAATGTTCCCATTCCTAGTTTATGCACAGAATACTAGTAAATGATGTGTGTGAGATCCAAAACGCAGAGAGACACCAAATCTGATGGGATAATAAAACTGTTAAAATCGGCTTATTAGATCTTACAATATTATGTTAACATGCGTTTTTTTTTACATTAACTATTATTATTATTATTATAACATTATTTAATTCCAGTTTGAACAATATGTTGTGATCATGCAGATTATACAACACGCTTTTAATTTCTTTCAATCAGCTGTACTTCACAAGGTCTTACTGAAGTAGAGCAATGATATGTGTGTACACAGCTCAGTATTAGACCAGAATCCAAGTACAGAAAGTTTCAATATACCAGTATGACAATTAAGCCCTGTACAACAAAAAAAGCTATTTATTGTATCTACATGGTTATCGGAACCTACAACAAATGTTAAAACATGGTATAAATTTTCACGAAACTCTTCAGAAAACCTATTGGGAATTTTGTTCACATATCATTTTCCCCTGTGCAGCATCCGGCTCGTCAGAGTGGCTTGTTACCAAGGTATCACTTCCGGTGGGGTCTTACCACGTGACTTTTGAGGTCATCCTCACCAATAGCACCTTCAGTGATTTTGCCTTGGATGATATAATGGTCATGGAAGAGACATGTGCAGGTAGGAACCTTCAGTTAATAAAAAACTATCTTCCATAATGGTACACATTATATGGAGTCAAATTAATTTTTTGAGCATTTGAAAAACATGTAAGGGTTTTATAAAATAAATCAAAACATAACGTATGGCTTGACACATATTGCTCAATACTTTCAATATTGCTGGAAAAGTAGCTTTGTTTAAAAAAAGGAAATTATGCAACTGGTAATGGTGAAATTCCGAAAAATATCCTTCCAAATATTCGCAACTGCACCTTTAAGAAAAATAAAACAACGCGAATTTGACATTCAATAAGGTATGATCCCTTGAATTTTAAATTCATACTGGATTTTCAGGTTCCTCGATAGTCACATATACACCAGTGCTGAAATGTGACTTTGAAAATCATAATACTTGTGGTATAAAGCCAGATCCGACCAGTGATTTCTACTGGGAAACACGAAGTGGGCCTTCGCCTATTGGCTTCACGGGGCCAACCGCCGACCATACTACTGGAAAAGGTATAAAGCACGGTGTTTTGCCTTAATCGTATGGTAATGGATTCTAAAATTAGAAATAAATATTTCGTTGTAATGCCTCATTTAACAAGTTTGTACAGAGCTCCCCATTGTAGAGGGACACAAATACCTAAAATTAATCAAATCAATTTTCGTTGATATGTTCAGCGTACCGAGGTTACATGTACACATACATGTATATATACACACACGGCATGGCAAGGTAGTCATGCCAGAAAATTAAGAAATTGTAATACGTACTGAAAACTGCTAAAGCCTCACAAAGGCACCAGTTTCTGAACATTTCAATAATCCAGGATAATGAAATAACGGAGTCTATAATTTTTCTACGAAAACACAACACAACAAAATGTTCACTGGTAATGCGTCTACTTCCAGGGATTTACACCTATGCTGCTAATCCCGGTCACTTCAAAGGCAAATCAGCGCGTCTGATCCTACCTCTTATCAACCCGTCACGTACCCCTCGGTGTCTTCATTTCTACCTCAGCATGTACGGTATCGACCTCGGTGCCTTCACTGTGGGGTCTTCAGTGAAATCAAGACGAACAAATATGTGGACAGAAGTTGGCCAAAGTAAGCAGTATCTGGAGACACTCTGTGTGCATGCATACAATTCGAAAATTGTTTTTGATACGGATAATATTTATTACTGAGAAATAAAAAATCGACACATTTTAGAATTGGTGTGCATATTTCAGTTTGATGTTAGAGTCTATTGTTTTCACGTTAAGTGGATTTGAGTGAATGTGTATTCTATTTAGACCGATTTCTACATGCGCATATCATATCGATTTTGATCCATTTGTTGCAGTATCTACTGATGTCACTTACGGAGGAAATTCCAATGGATCAGGTTGTGCATTCCCTTTTGACTACGACGGCTACATGTTTTATGCATGTACTCTCCATCAGTCAACAAACAATGAACCATGGTGTGTAACAAAAGCTCCTGGTACTTTTTCCTACGGAAGATGTCAAGGTATGATTGACTTTGTTTAACTACTGTTATAGTGCAGGAATGACGACAGAAGTTTGGAGCTTTCGAACGTTTATTCACCTACTCACTCTTTTACAGAATCTACAAGTATTATATTTATATTCTATTTTCCCAAAGAATTTCCCATTCTCATATTACAAAACTCTATTCAATATTTCCTAATTTAGTAATTTAAATGAGACTTGTTTATGATTTAAAATATTTGAAATATTTTCCGAATTACTCAACTTGGATCTTGTCCAACTCGAGTATGCATGAGTTTTACACGTGTTAAAAACTTGCAAATCGATAGAAAAATTAACCAATTAGATCCAACTATATCTGATTCTGAAATGTTCCACCCTTTCTTGCTTCGAGAACAGTCTCTACACTCGTTGACACTTTAAGACATTTACTTTGCACTCAATAACTTCCTACATATTTAATTCTGTTTTAATAGTTTTGTAATTGTCGAAAGTGTATGTCATTTGCTTTACAACATACACCCCTTCTTCAAAAGAATTCGTCCTCGAATTCTAAAACTTTACAACACTACTATAGTGCCTCGATTTCTTCGTATATACGTAAAGTGAACAGTCAGAAATACACGTGTAATAACGATTACGTTTACAATTAAATCCGACATTCACAAAACAAAGTGTTTAGCTACATTATCTATAGAGCTGTGTCTATAGTTTAGCTTGATGAGTGAAGAAAGCAGTGATGGACTGGGATGGGCAATCAAAATGTCATTCTTGATGCAATTACTTTGAATATTCATGGAAATTGTAGACTTGCTATAAACCAATACAATTCACCCCTTACACACAATAGGCCATTCCTGTTCCGAGTGCTCTTACAAATACATTTTCTTTATTTCCAGCGTCCGGTTCGCCTGCCTGGAGACCCATAACATTGATCATTCCTTCCAACGCCGACAGCCTCGTATTCGAGGCCACCATGACTTCAGCTAGTCTATTCAGTGACATTGCCATTGATGACATTGCTGTATATGACCAAGAATGTTCTGGTAAGAATAAAAACGTGAATCCATGAATCTTCGTTTAGCTGTATGGTTTGGATAAAGAACAATGATATGCAGCTCACCAGCTTCAAATCCATTGTTTTAACTTCTACAAATACTGTTTAACAGTTAACACAACTGACAATTAAGTGTTATTTTTTGTATGTAACCATGTGCAAAAACAGGCGGTATAAATTTGTCATTCCTAATACAAACGTCTTTATTGTGAAATCAAAACATTTTCACGTGATAAGGCGTCCACTAATACAAAAATAATTGCTGTATGTTTGATAATGGAACCAACATCAAACAAAAGACATACAGCGGTTTGAATTTGAATAATGTATATTAGCATACATTTAAGATTATCTCATGAAAGGTAATTACTTACAATATTATTCCAGTGGTGTTTTCCAACAACCAAGTCACTGTTCCACCCCAAGTGTCAAATGAGCCAAGCCACGTGACCCCAGCAGTGCTGACGTCTACCGGATCGATTACAACGGCGACATTAGCGCCACAGGCGGAGGTGTTTTCTTGTAACTTTGATGACCCAACATTCTGTGGGATAGTTCAAGATCAGACAGACGAATTCGACTGGATAAGGGAAGAGGGTCCAGCAGACTTTCAATACATGCATTTGACAGGCCCAATGTATGACCATACCAGCGGTTCTGGTGGGTTTATTGTCGTTGGCGGCATTATCTTGTATTACCATTTGAAGTTGTCTCTATGTCATATGTCATACTTACAGAAGTATGCTTTACTTTTTAAATTGGCAGAGGTACGCAATTGGATAAGGGACTTTTTCCTTGAGCTTATCTTCTTTAATCTTTGAAAGCTACGCGGTCTCTCCTTGATCTGATGGTATATCTGTTAGTCCATTTAACCCGAATATGTAGTTGATAAGATAAAGAAAATACAAATATTTAAATAAACAGCTCCCTATGCTGTTCAATATGACGTTTGTTCTATTCTCATTAATTTTGTAAGTCCAAGAAAGACATACATGTAGTTTACTATGCTTGAGGAGTAATTCTGCAAACGTCGTTTTGTGCACAGGTAGCTACGTCTTTGTACAGCCTGACGGCCATTCAGAAGGTGACCAATCACGCCTGGTGTTACATGATGTGCCAGGCTACGGCTCCAGGTGTCTGTCCTTCTATTACCACGCTTTTGGTATAAACATGGGGAACCTGTCCATTTACTATCAGCTAAAGGGCCAATCACGTATTCTTTTATGGCAAAAAATCGGAGAAGGTAATCTCTTTAGTGTTGTACGTCTTCTCTTTTTTATTTAAGTATTCTAAAATCAAAATGCCATTAATTTACATATTCTTAACCATTCATAAATGATAATTTTATATTTTTTTTGCCATTAAACATCATTGACGTTTGAATTGATTTATTGATGCTTAACCTATAATTGTGTTTATGTTTTAGTGGCCAACAAGACGTATGACGATGCTGGCAATATGAACGGTCCTCCGTGTATCTTTCCATTCACATATAAGAATCAAATATACCATAGTTGTACATTGGAAGAGTCGCTCAATGATAAACCTTGGTGTATCATCCGCTTTGACCCTCAGCTTGAAATTGGACGATGTTTTAGTAAGTAAATGCACGGGTGTACGAATCGAATGAATGTTTCTTGAAATATTACGCCAGTTACAGTTAATTTGCATGTGTTTTTGTAGTACAGCCCGGCGTTTGTGTTTCACTTTTCTCTCCTTCGGCCAATCACTTCTTGTGTAAAATATATGCAAAGATAAATAGCGTATCCCTTAGTTAAATGCTGCCCTCGTACTTTTTGTATACCACTTGTAAGCGAAAATGTGTTTCTTTGCCTGTAATAAATCCATGTTATTTGCATTGAAGAAGAAATAAGTATGATTGCCACTTTATATACATTTCTACTTGTTTCTCTTCTAAGGTACATGGTCACTTCGCAGGGCTTATGTTAAATGATTATTTCATGGGCATTATTTTTTCACTAGCTAGTGGCAGTAGGGCCTGGTTACAAGGCAGTGTTGATCTCCCACCCGGTGCTGGCGATCTTGTTATAGAGGCCACGCTGTCGGACAGTCGCTTTGGAGACCTGGCAGTAGACGACATTGTTATCACTGAGGGAAAATGTCCACGTAATTATGATACATAATTCTGATCAGCATTGTGGCGGGGTTTTCTTTGGCTTACATTAGACTTGGTTAAAACAACATTTAAATTTTGGTTGTGAAGATGTTCTTTGGTGGAAGTTTTTACTTTTGATTCTGAGGAATGTAGGTTTGAAAACATTGTGCAGATGATAAATGTTCCACAAATGCTTCAAGAAGACCTTCAGTACATGTACAAGATGGATCCATTAAGATTTAACTTGGCACGAATCATACACACTCGTCCACAATTTGTATTTTCAGTCCCGGCGGTAGGTCCAACGTATTCGCCGAATGAAGTAGTTTATCACTGCGATTTTGAAAGCTCAAGTGAACCATCTAGTTGCGGACTGGCCCAGTCGGTTTCAGGTAGAAATTCCATCGGTTGGAATGTGGCAAGCGGTTCTACTAATACAGATTACACTGGGCCAGAGACAGATAACACGTGTGGGAAAAGTGGGAATGCCAAAGGTACATGTACATGTTACTACACAATAAATATCTCTTTGTTAAACTTCTGTACAGTACAGGTAGCCTGATACAATTTATGACATTTGAATCTGTCACGATTTTGTCCGCCAACACACCCTTAAAATACATCCGTCTGTTGGCCATCAGGCATCTATACAAGTAAATAGTTCAATATGACTTGAATATGTGTAATTTGTAATTGCAAACACATCTTTTCAGTGTACTTGTACAGGAATGTATGATTTATTCACTTATTCTTTACATTTTGTTGTTTTGTCGTATTTTTCTAATCTTTTCTTCATTATTTTTGTATATTTTGTTGTACATAAAATAGGCCGTTACATATATGCCAACGCTGGCGATGGAGAGAGGAACTCTCTAGGCCGCCTGGTCTCCGGTACCTTAAGTCAAACGTCAAATCTGTGCCTTCGATTTTATTACTACATTTTCGGCATAGATGTCGGAACTTTACGGGTGTACAGTGTGACGGGTTCCAAGGAGAATGTTTTGTGGGAAACCACTGGAAAAGGTATTGGGCACACTCTTGGCACAAACGCAGCGTTTTTCTTTACCTAGTTCGTTTTAACTCTCCTACTTAGGGCTGAACAATAGCAGTTTCTTCAATTGAGGCAAAAATAGCATGAAGTGTGGCATTTGATTACATAAAGTCAACTTTAAAATTAAGCACCTTGCCCCAGTTTCACTAAAAAACTTAAGTCAGTCCCCTGGCTAAGTTGACTAAGATTTCTATGAGAGTGCTGTTACACTACTCCTGATAGGGTGAGATGTGCCCATTTAGCTTTGGTAATTACGTTCTTAGCCAGGGAACCTGACTTAAGTTTTTTTTTTTTTTTTTTATGAAACAGGGGCCTGATCAAAAAGGGAAGCAGTATTTCGTGAACGGCAATAAGTCAACCCTAAAATACATGTAGTTATCCTTATTTCGTTTAAAACACCTAACATTATACTCATTTCAAATTAAAACACTTAACCGTCTGTGTTATCATATTATCGATATCATTTCAGTTACAACACATTTAACATATGGTGGCAATGCAGGAGGGGCTGGATGTGCCTTCCCCTTTACGTACGTCAATGTTGACCACTACGGATGTACATTACGGGATACAAGCAATGGACTGCCATGGTGCATGGCAGACACAGCCGGCTTCAAATACGGTTACTGCTTGCGTAAGTACCACTAACGAGAATCCCTTCTCAAATAGATTATTATTTCTTATGTTTCTCATACAAGGCACAAAAAGCAAATATTATTTGAAAGACTATATATTAATTACAGTTCATAGTATGATAATTAAAGCAGACAGCGAATTTGTAGGAAAACATTCGAGCTCGCATTGAAATTAATTGGTTAGTTAATATTTAGTTAAAGTTGAGGGCAACCGAAATGTGTTTTTATCATTATTATTATTATTATCATTATTATTTGAAAAAAGACTAAAGGCTGAAGTGAAATTAAATGTGTTGCATAAATGTGGCATCTTTCCGATAACTATCACTTGATCTCCTTTTACTACGTATACCAATTTCGTCACTGTATTTAGCGTATGGAAACCAAACCTGGCAAATGACCGAAATTGACCTCCCAGCTGGCCGCCAACGGGTTTTGTTCGAAGTTGCCACAGGGAATAGTATCTTTAGTGACATTGCAATAGATGATATATCTATTGTAAAGGGCACCTGCGTTCAAACGACCCCATTGCCTGTGAATTGCCCTGGGACCAGTCCTGCTGAACTAACAACTCCAGCATTGACTTCCAAGCAAGTGTCACCTTCAGCGGCCACGAATATCCCACCATCGGGTGGCCCAATTGGGTTGCCTTTCTCCTGTAACTTTGACGAAAAATCTCTCTGCGGCATAAAGCAAGACAACACAGATGACTTTGACTGGGCGTGGGTGTACGGCACCACCGGTAGCTCGTATACGGGGCCTATGTACGACCACACCACAGGCTCGGGTAAGAGAGGAGTAGCCATGCAGCCATATGTCCCTGAAGTATGGTATTTTGCTTATGTACACAATGAACACACCAGATATGATTATTTAAATAAAAAGTGTATTTTGTTCATTCATTATAAATGAACGCCATCGGCCAGGACAGTTGACACTACCTATATGAAAAACATTGTTATGTCCGTTTTTCTGACAAACCGAAAGGGCCGATTGTAAACAGATTGTAAATTTTTTCTCAATTTACGAACGTGTTTGTATTTTTACCTAAAGTAATAAGTCAGATTTAAATGCATCTTTAAAGATAATACTGTGTTTGGAACAATGTCAGGGCCTTCGGTTTGCTGCTTTCTTCAGGCTTCTTCAAACTTGAGTCCCTGGAGTTAGCAGCAAACCGAAAGCTTGAGCATTGTACCAAACAGCGCTAGTAGATTTTTTTATATCTGACTAATACTTATTACATTTTATACAAGATCTATACGGTGATTTACGATGTATTTTCATCTGGCATTCGGCTGGACATTCCATACTTGATACATCTTATCAAACCAAGACAACAGAAGTAAGATGCCAATCTTGTTTACAGGAAGCTTCGTGTATGTGAAAACGGACACTGCCGTGTTGGGGGCCAAAGCGAGGCTTGTTGTACCCGACATTCCTGGAACCGGAAGACGGTGTGCAACGTTCTATTACCACGCCTATGGAATAGATATGGGGAACCTGACTCTCTTCACGCGAACGTTAGGGCGTAACCCGAAGCTGCTATGGCAGAAAACCGGTGAAAGTAAGCTAGAATTTGCAGTAGGCCTACGTATATTGTGAATACTATACAAACATACATCGGTCTCTTTGTGGCATTTTTAATGTATTATGTATTATTCCCTTAAAATTGGTTGTCTTTTTTTCCTTCTTTCACTAATAATAACCTGTATTTTTCATCGTTTTATTTGTCTGTTTTTCCTGTTTCAGTCTCAACACACAGGACGTATGATGATCAGGGCAACCAACATGGCCCACCCTGCGTGTTTCCATTCCATTACAGAGACAGAACTGTTGATGGGTGTACGCTGGAGGATTCCGTCGCCGGACCATGGTGCGCCACCAGCAAACCCCGTGAAAAGTTCAGCCACGGTCGGTGTTACAGTAAGTATGGACCTTATAGCGGACCGTACCACACTTTCGCGGAGAGCAGCTTGGGCAGCGAAATTGTTGCTTCTACCGACAAGGTTTTTTTTAATAGGGAAAGGGACCCTCTTTACTTAGTGCCTGGTGTCTAAATGTGTGACTTTTCTGGCCTTGTATGCCTAAGATAATGTAAATAAAATACTTCCGCTATCATGCTCGTTTTGATGAAATGTTTCAAGGCAAAATGTTTTACACATTTTTAATATTATTTTATCACAAGAAGAATGTTTGTTATTTCTGCATAAAATTAATCTGAAAGAAAAGTAAAGAATTGTTTTCGTAAGAACTAAAAAGAACGATGATTAATATCTTCAAATGTGTTCCAGCCTCTGGTACAAAATCATGGGTAAAAGGTTCTGCGGAAATCCTCGACAAAGGCGTGATCGACCTTATCATTGAGGTGTCCCTGTCAGCCAGCAAGTTTGGAGAATATGGCATCGATGATTTAGTGGTCTCGGAGGGAGGATGCCCAGGTCTGATATATTACCTCGAATTTATCATTTCTTCACAACACATTGTAGTCCCATCTCATCAAATAACGCCATTTAGACTTAGGAATACTAAGGCCATGCTGACTATTTAAAATGCATGTGAGAATTTATTGAAATGCACGCGTTCGGGACTTTTAAGTCATTAAAATCATATAAAATACGATGGAAATATTAAATTATACTCTGCTTCTATCTTAATTGGATTTAATTATTTTTCATTCCAGTGTTTCCAGTGGCACCCACACCTTCCCCTAATGACCTCTTGTTTCAGTGCAATTTCGAGGGCCAGGCTGACCCTATGTGTGGCTTTAAAATGGACGGTCAAGATGGCCAGAACTGGACGCTCGCCAGCGGTGGCACAAAGAACTTGTATACGGGTCCAGAGCTGGATAATACCATTGGTTTTACTAACAGCACTTCAGGTACTGGCTACTGTTATGACGGAAAAATCCATCGTACTAGCTGGATCGATCTCACTCTACTGGGATTCTCGCTAAATTGCATTCAGTGTGAGCGGCTTAAATGTCTGGCACGCCTACTCAATCTGCTAGGGAGTAATTAGCGATAATAAATTACCCCTAGTTACCCAAGGGGGCGTGCCAGACAATTGAGATTATTAAAGTAAAAACGCTTTAGCGAGAAGATCGATCCAGCTGGTATCATGGGCTTATGGGAACACAGTCTTAAAGGGCACATTTGTCTTCATACAGTTTCTAGCCTCTGTATCTCGTTTATGTTAGGCATGGGCAGTGACAAAAAATTTCAAGTTTGATAACAATAAATGTGTTCCAAAAACACAGTGAATCTGCCCAAGTGAACTTAGCCCCTGTAAATACGCACTAATTCCTTACAGAAAAAGCGGAGCGAGTCGATTTTAGCGAATTTTCACCAGGAATACTCCACTTGTATACTTTTCAGGACATTATTTGTACATCGACTCTGCGCTTGGTATTGGCAATAGAAAGGGGCGTGTGATATCAACGGAGTTTTCTCACTCTGGACCCACGTGCCTGCGCTTCTACTTCTACATGTTCGGTATTGATGTTGGGACACTTCAGGTATATCGAGTTACAGGAAACAGGGAATATAATGTGATAGAAATTACTGGCACAGGTAAGGAATGTAAAGAGAGCCTGTTACTGTTCTTTCTTTTGTACTTCTTTAATTTTGCCCTTGGGAATTGTGTTATGACTATAAAACTGATCAAAGTACCAAATCACAGCATTTTACAGTCACCGCAACCATGGTCACTTCTTTGGAAAGAAATGAAACAGTTTAATGGCAGTGCACATTATTTTCGTTTCTGTTGAAATAATTGAATGCTGGTGTTCATGATTCAGACACACATATGTGAAGACAGTAATTCAACAGCATTATTCAGGCTATGCAAATCATGACATATATCGTTTTTTTTAGTGAGTACAAATATAACTTATGGTGGAAGAGCAAATGGTGCGGCCTGTCTTTTCCCCTTCCAGTATAATGGTCACTGGTACTCCACCTGTACCTTGGATGACACTTTCACCGGCTTACCGTGGTGTCTAACTAGTGACAAAACTTTTCTCGCTGGATACTGCTTACGTAGGTAGCCTCGCGAACTTGTCCCTTAATTGCCAAGGCATATTGAAAGGACATCAGTGTTTATAACAACACGGCTAACTATAATAATCATTTGCCCCACGCCTCGGAGTGAACAGATAGCATAACGGATTTTGTTTTTATATGTTAACGAATGCTGTTGTCGGATGACATATTTAACAAAATTAGATTTAAGTTAGTTCGGATATTTTTCTTGTTTAAAACCGCGGTTAAAGAGGCGCAGAATACAAAACCACGGTCTGAGAGTTGAGAAGACAAAAAAGTAGGGTTGAGATAAAGAAAGTCAACAAATCCAGATTTAAGTGAACCTCCCCTGGGGAAACGATTTCTATCAGAAATAGTTGCGACTGAACGTCTTAGACCCATTGAGTCATATTTATAATTCATCATCTCACAGCCCATCGATCATCGTGTTGATCCCTAAAATACGAATCACAGGTAATTACAATCAAGCACCTGCTCTTTGAAATTGACAGTACATTGTTCTCTGCTCAAATCATTTGAACGTACCATACTGAGTGTTCAGATGAGTACAAAGTTTGCCGGTTAGGTTTTGGAATATGTTGCCCTAAAGTTCCTCGTATATCTTTTGTTTCATTTCATTACCAGCGTACGGCAAAGAGGAGTGGCAATTAGCTGAAATTAACATACCTGGCGGCCGGCACCAGATAGTATTTGAGGCAAAAGTTGGAAACAGCACCTACAGTGATATTGCTATTGATGACGTCAGCGTGGTCAAAGGTCAATGTATCACTACGAGTACGATGCCCTCAACAACAACAACCCCTACAACTACAACGACAACCACTGCCCCTACAACTCCCACAACTACAACCACAACACCAACTACAACCACTACAACTCCCACAACTACAACCACAACACCAACAACAACCAATACAACTCCCACAACTACAACCACAACACCAACATCTACAACTCCAACTCCATCAACTACAACCACAACGCCAACAACTACAACCACAACGCCAACAACTACCACTACAACTGCCACAACTACAACCACAACACCAACATCTACAACTACAACACCTACAACAACTCCCACAACTACAACCACAACACCAACAACTACTACTATAACTCCTACAACTACTAGCACAACACCAACAACTATAACAACAACACCAACAACAACAACAACTCCCACAACTACTAGCACAACACCAACAACTACAACTACAACATCTACAACAACAACAACTCCCACAACTACAACTACAACACCTACAACAACTACTCCCACAACTACAACCACAACACCAACAACAACCACTACAACTTCCACAACCACTAAAACTCCCACAACTACAGCCACAACACCAACAACTACAACACCTACAACTACTAGCACAACACCAACAACTACAACTACAACACCTACAACAACAACAGCTCCCACAACTACAACCACAACACCAACAACTACAACGACCACTACAACTCCCACAACTACAGCCACAACGCCATCAACAACCAGAACCCCAACAACTTCTACTACAACACCAACAACTACCACTATAATCCCTCCAACCACAACTTCTACGACTGCAACCGCATCCCTAACAACTGCAACTACAACCCTCACAGCAAAAAACACAACACCAAAAACAACAACCCCCATACTTACAACCACAATACCAATAAGTACTACCACCACCGAAACACCTACAGCGTTTACTAGGTCTACCACAATGAGCAGGCCCATCACTTCAAAAACGGTTCCTGGAACCAAGGTGACTACTCTAAATTCAAAACCATCAAAGAAGACGGATCCTGGCATAACTATCAGCAAGCAAATTGTAACGCCTGATGACACCTCTTCGCCTACAAATATCCCAAACACTTCCAAGTCGAGGGAAACAGTTTCGCCTAAACCGGGGAAGTCCACACCAGTCAAATCATCGACTCCGATCGTTCCCCCTTCGAGGCCAGGCGTGGAGAGGCAAACTGGGAGTGGAGTTGTATCCGTTTTGAAAGGTGAGGGGACAGTTGTGAGCATGCGTGGTTCACATTTCAAAGCAACACTCTCAGTCAGCTTACTAGATCCGTAACCAGTGTCTTTGTTCATCAATTCAAGAGTTTGTATACAAGTCCTATCTCAATATTTGAATTACACACGGATTCTCTGAAACTCTGTAAGTAAACATCAACAGTACTTGGTAATTGTTAATAAAATATATATTTTGCGATGCAATTCAATGCGCAGAAACCACCGTTGATGTTTCTTGGCAATATCAATATTCGAGACAGTTAATAACTCTTCCCTCCTGTACAACCACCCCTTGCCCAGCAAGTACAATCCATATCCAAGTAAATGCTATAGCAATCAATACACATAGGTTTGTATTGTTTCAGAAAATGCGACATTTATAGGAGGCGGCGCGGCAGGGTTGGTCGCTATTATCGTGTTAATAGTAGTCACCGTTGTAATATGTCGGTGAGTAGTTGGGATAAACTGAATGAGTTGTATTGCGAGCTTTTTTCATTCTCGTCAGATATACTTCCATAACGTATGTTTAATATTTGAATTTCATTCGTTTTTTTTTCTTAGAAATGGACCACTTGGGGATATAGTTTGTAGCGGAAAACTATGAACTTGATGTGACAAGTATAATGCAAATATTTCATCTTGTTTGACTTGTAACTTGGAAAATATCAGTTGAGTTGCTTACCTTGCAGACGCAGACGGAGTGGGCCAGAGGATAAAGTTTTAATTCTAGATAACAGCGATTCGCCTAATGTGCCTCCCAAGATACGCTCAAAGAAAACGTCATCCAGCGGCAAGGCCGGCGACCAAGTCGGTTTCCAAAACCCGATATATGACTTGTCTAACGAATGCGATGCATAGCAAGTGTTTTAGGTGTGGGATATTGTGTAAGAAACATAACAAATGCCGTGACAATAGACAGGCTGAAATTGCCGCACTTTTACGTTTTCTTTTTAATAAGATTTTTTCCAACATGTAGTCGCTCAGTGACATTCTTTACGAAATCGGTTGCAACGTAAACGAAATGGAATTTCACTCACCTATATACTGTTATTGCAAGGTAATTTTGTGCTGAGAGTTCACAAACTGGCCCCTTGTTTTACAAAACATTTAAATTACGTCAACATGGAATCGTTTTATCGAAATCATAAGTTCACAAACATTTATGTTGTAGGATACCTAAACAATCGTCAAATACAAGTGTTAAATTAAAGTTTTTAATGTACTCCAAATTGAGAACTGTCAGACCTGCAAAGACATACATACTGTATAACTGTATAACTGTTTACAAACGTAATACATTTGTAAACAACATTTTTCATATCCTTAACGCAATTAAAACAATTCTTGTGCCAATATTGTATTAAATAGTAAAATAAATATTTCTTTAAATAACCCAATTATTTCAGCTGCTTATAAACATTACTGTCTTTGTATTTTAATTCATACTAAACAACAGTCAATATTTAGTATTTACCATCTCTCATTGTCTTGTCTTTTTGTTCTATTTCCATATGCTTAATTATTATCGCCTGCTAACTATCAATAGGGGTTAAAATGTACCTCTATTCCCTTTTTCATATTATGTTTTCATTTGAACGGATTAAATCTCGGCTCCGAGGTTTAATTTGCTATAGGCCCCTGCAGCGACGGCGCATGTGGAGGCGGGGAGACCATCAGGAATCGGCGGTATCGCTTTTGAAATGCGGTCGGCCATATTTAATCGGCGGATCAGTAAGTGCTGGGATCATCCATCCTGGATGGGGTCTATTATATAACCGAATTACGTGCACACAAGAGACAATTTCATGTTATCGCTTTTTAACCGCCGATTCAGGATCGCATCTCAACTCTGTGAAGTTAAGTGAACTCTTTCCTAATTATTTTTGTGAGTTTTATGTTACATTTTCCAAAATTTATGGATATATAAAGGAAAATACTATGCACATTCTAAGCGGAAAGCGTGCTCACAAGATCGGCGCCATGTTGCCCATACCCAGTATCGTGGACGTGCTGATATATCTTTTGTGAGACAGGCTGTTAATAACGTTTTTAAATCTTATCTTGCATGAGCGACGGTTTGAATGCTCTATCCAACGTGTCATCATAACTGTAGTAGAAAATCAACTTGGATCATATCAGGGACGGAATGAATCCACTGTTGTGATCAAAGGTGAACATAGACTAAAAATGATACATTCCAGTTGTCCAAGACTAAAAGTCAGAATCGTAATTTTTCATCATTGGATTTTATTAAATTCTATGCTTAATAGTTAAAGTTTTTGATAATATATATGTTATTGCCACAGTAGGTTTGACATTTTGTTAACTGTATTCTTTGGAACATGTAACTGACAAATTCCCTGGGATTAATTTAACCAAGTAACTCTTGGCACATCCTCCAAGTTACACTTTTTTATAAATTTGTCCAATTATACTTTTACTAACTTTGCCATATTAAAGATGCAAAAATACATAATTTTTGAAATAAAACTGTCCTTCTTTGAAGCGGTGTTTATTTCAATCTTGTTCTGCTTGTATTTAACTGGACCCTGGAAAAGTTGAAAAGGGTGCTGAATTATAATCTGCTTACACGAATGGGGTGACAACAAATCCTACACAGCAATATTAACCTGATCTCAAGATTTACATAATCAACTTCTCAAAAGAAGTTAGGATCACCCGCTTTTTAAGATTTAGAAGTGTACCATATCTACTATTATTACATTATAAAAATTCTAAGACAATGTCAATATTCTATATTGGATGACATATCCACTTCAACTTTGTTGCAATAACATAAATTTTGCACCCGTTAAAAGTGATTATTTTAATAATTTAGGGAGCTGAAGTAAAACTTTGGGTAATGAATGAAATCTTGATGTAGCTGGTAATGCCATATCTCCAAAGGATAGGTCTTTTAGTCATTCCACAACTTGCCCTCAACGTGCAAGCGTTGCCAAACATTTCATTCTGCAGAGGAACGTCCAGAAATTGAACTGATCTGCCTTTTCTCTTAATATGCACCCTTATGACACCATTTAGCGCAACAATTTCAGCGACCACTCCTCTCTAGTAGATTTCAATCAGCTAGATCAATGGCTCACCAACAAGTGGATTCCACTCCACGACAGTCGTTCCTAGCATCAAATACTCAATCATAGGTTACCTGTTGCATTACATATGCATCATACTTTTCGTTCAGGCGAAATCGCTTTCTACCCCACCCCCAACACCCCCGGCCTTTCCCCGCGTTCTTACCTCCCCACGGGCATCCATAGAGCTCCACCCTTGTACAGACAGTGCTGGGTTTGTCACTATACGGTACAAAACGGATCTTCCTGGCTATAATTGGAGGATCCACCGCCCTTTGCTCGGCTAGGTAAGTGTTTGTATTGCCCTGGAAGATCTAAAAGACAAAACATATTGATGTTATTTTTTATCTTCAGGCAAGACCCATCAGTGGCATAAAGATATCCATGTGGGTGGGGTCCAGGGGGCGCTTAATAATTTCTCTTTTTTTTACATTTATTTAGTTTTTTTCTCGGACTTATCAATGTTTCATCAAACAGTTTTATCATGTACGTTTTACTTTGAAGAAAAACACTTAGGTGAGAGGTCACTGGGCTGCTTAATAGTTGGATTTTTTATAGGTGAATAATCTTATATGTAACAGTATTTGTATTGCATGTTTTACTTAGAGGAAAACAGTTATAGAACCTTAATATTCCTAGGGGTGCAAGTGCCCTTGGGTGGATGATTCTTGTTTTTTTAACATGAGGAATTATTTAGTCATGTTTACTATCAGTAGTCGAGACCAAGACACAGGCATAGTTATATCCTTGTAATAACGACCTGGGTGGTGTCCCTTGTGGCAAGCTCCTCTTGGCAAATTATAAAATGTGATATTTGATATGCAAAGGTCACCCATTGACAGAATCTTATTCCAGTGACTGTTGAAGCAGAACAAGGACAAACGAGTGGCCTAGCTTAAACAGAGAACGTTTTGTTAGCTCTATGACAATTGTTGATTCAAAAATTCTAGAAGTTATATGCACCGTGCAGGGGCGGATCCAGAGATATTTTCTGACAGTCTTCCAAATTATCTTTGTTGATCCATGTTCCATTTTTGACCGTCTTCCGACAGAAAACATTAGATGGCTGACAATGTAAACTTGAAAATCTGACCGTCTTCCAGAAGACCCAGAAGACGGCCTAAATCCGCCCCTGCCGTGGTTCATTGGTAGCTGAGTGGGAACCTAGTTGCCATAGACATACCTTGGGTCCCTTTTCATCCCTGTACTTTGTCCAGGGTTCATCCTCCTCCCTCTTGTATTCTAACAGGTATTTGTCCATATACTCCTGCCCCTAAAATCAGAACATGTGAAGAAATGGGTGGATAGCATTGTAATTATCAACAACACATTTTATTGAGGAAAAAAGAACAAATGTTGGCTTCAACAGCAACTATACCATAGCGCATGACTGGATTCGGTATGGTTACGGACCGAACAACCGGTGTGACAGGAATGGTAGTCCGCAAAGAACCAGGTAGTCCGTTTCCCGTCACTTTGCACTATACAGGTGACACTCGTCCCATATACTAACCCCAATAATCCGACAAACCCTGACCTGTACTAATCATATGGGGCTCCGAACTGCCATTCCTGGGACTGCTGTTTGTGTGTGTGTGTGTGTGTGTGTGTGTGTGTGTGTGCCCAGTGCGCGTGTGCGCATGTGTGCACATGTATGCACCACTGACCTGCCCATTTCCAAACCGTCCCTGGGTCTCCACCGTTGTGATCACATGCAATGACTGGAGATCAATCTGGAGATATTCGTACACATTGGGTGCAATCTGATGGCGTGGGCACCATGCTCCCCCTTTCTCCTCTGTACGAATTCTGGAAATGCAGTAACAATATATATATATATGATTAAATTACAATGAATGCTGATAAAAAAATCTTCGACAATTAACTGAGCCGTCTTTTTCACAAAGAATATACTCCCACTTCATACAGGTTTGAATTGGTAATATTGCATTCATAAATTTTCCTTGTACCTATTCGCATGCTATTTATTCGAAGCTTATTTTCAATATCTATATACATATATGGCCCTAGCAGTGTCCTCTATATGTCACCGACACCATGAAGTTATAAACAGACGGGCGCCAACCCTAGGAAAGTTTTTTTCAGGGGGAGGGGGGATCATAACCCTTATTTTTTCATTATAGCATTCCAACGAGTAAAAACCACCTTACCTGGCAAATTTGGCACCTACAGTCTCCACTTCATACGATGAGCTCGCTGTGATGGCAGAGTCTGGAATGTCGCCAGACTGCATTCCTAGAGGACTGCGGCAGTTTGCTGAAACAAAATGTGATAAAATACGATAACAGTGGTTGAAACTATGACACTTACAGCTGCATTGTGCTTAATTCTTATTTCCATGATAAGTAAGAAGTGAAAATTATATTAGTTACTTGAATGACAAGCCTCTGTAGATTAAAAAAGACCCTCTTTTTTCCAAAATCGGCATTATAAATAAGCAAAATACCGGACTTTCAGTTGCCATTCATTCAAACTCAAACATAAATTGAAAAAAAAATAGAACCTTTGTACCACTGTAATATTTTCACTCGTTCTCACCGAGTTACAAGTAGCATTATTTTAAAATGTACGATTTATCAAACGCATCAGCAAAGTTAACAAAATAAAGACCAAATTAAACTTTTTATTTCTAATTACTTCTTTTAAATTCCGGTTTTCTACTCACCATATTCATCACAATTCCCTGGCTTAAAACTCAGTAGCATTAACAAGAGGGCCAAAGGCGGCCGTATTGACTGCTTTAATCTCAGCATGCCGTTTAAACCTGTGTACCAGTGGAAAGACGAGCAGTATAAACACGTTTTTATTCTAATTGTACATCGGAAACATCAGATGTTCCACGGGATTGAAATCCAATTACTCCTTGATTGCATGCATTGACCTAGCAATCTTTCATTTCCTTGCTTTATGAATGGTTTCCGTGGCTCTAATAAATCACTAATCCGCAAGCCTCCTCATTAATTTAGCCACAGTTCTATCATCCGGTTTGTATCAGTATCTCAACAACCAGATTTCCCTCAGTTGTCGTAAAAGTGCTTGCTTTGTTGAATTACCTCAGTTTTCGGCCTTGGTCCTGTCATCTTTTTCAACGTCAACTGTTTCGTTATGTTTTTTTTTTATTTTATTTTTTAACACTTCCTCCTACGTACTGTTTACGGCAGGTTCTTTGTTCGATGCTCGTCTCGTAAAAGTTTTTAAACTGATAACTTCTCTCCACCAGAGGCCCTCGTATCTTTTAAAAACTTAACATCGGATAACACGTGCTACAGATTGCTACTTAACGCCTAAGTGTGGGGATATTTATAGACGCATTTTGGGACTGTGCATTATAATACTGTGAACACCCCCACACCTTGTAAATCACGGGATACTGAAGTCAGAGATATCCAATTTGCAATAATTACTTGTGGACCAGAACAATACAATTGTTTATTGCGTATATCATGTTGGATGTGAGGGGCACATAGAAAATATGAATCCCCTGTACGGTGAATAGTGTGCTATTGTTATCAAAATGTACCTTATGTGCATACTATATCAACATGCAGAGGTATATATTGCCCATCCTTTAAATCTAGACAACCACTGTTAAGATGAAGATATTTCTCTCACGATGTATTTATGTAATAATAATATTTTCTTTTAATTTGCACAAAAAGCAAAATATATAAAAAAAATAATATGAAATATTCAAATTGGGATGATTACACTTTTTCCAAAATGAAGCAAATTCTGAAAAAAATGTATTTTCGTATGAAAAAATTGCAGCATTGTACATTGAAAACAGAAAGACATGTTTAAAATGTAGTTTTATTTCAAATAATATTTTTCCGTTTACAGAATTTAAGTACCGGTAAAATTGTAAAAAAATCTTAGGTATATTCTGCTTAATATTTCATAGGCACCTTGAATGAAAAGATAAGTCATTTAACCAACGGGCACGTGTATCATTCAAACTAAAAAAACTGTGTAGGAAATATTTTCCCAAGTAGAAAAATTCAATATGTAAATCCACCACGCCGTATAAAATTACCAAAAAATTTTGTCATCACACTTGCAGTTTCTGAAAAGATTCTTTTGCTTGAATTTTAAGAAAATGCATTTAATGTTACGGATAGCAACTGTACAAACATGACCCATCACATATCTATCACAAACAAAGTTCGAGTAGAGAGCTGGATTATGAATGTTTAGCAAAGATATCCAATATTACTCGCTTCTCGTGTATCAAACCCAATGATGAAATACGTTTCATTCCAAAATACCGACTGATTGTTACTTATTGATAGATTGTATAGCTGAACAACCAGCAGTTATTATTTGAGACTATGTTCATTTTCAACCACAACAGCAGATTGATTCTACCCTTAATCCGAGTTGGTTTCTGTTTACTCTACAATTTTGATGACACAGTGTATAAAATATTCAAACCGTTGGTCTGATTTTTGTTCCAGTTTTTCTCAGACAAGTTTAAAACTCATAACTTAACTTTTTGTCTCAAATATAAACCTTTACTTTGGCCTGGACCCTACAGCGGATCAGCAATTACAGTAAAGATACATAACATACAGACGTGGCCTCTAAATAAAGACACTGAATAACGACATCTAACGTATGTTATACTAATTCACTATCTGCACGTTTTCAATGCGCAAAGATTGGTTTCCCAGAAGGCACATTCATGTATTCAAGACGTATAAAAAGACTTCACATATCACAATCCACGAAAAAACTTCACCATTTCTATACCGATAATGAGATGGGTAACCTAATTTATCAGAGCATTAACAATAAGTAAATGTTCTGTGTGTGTGTGTGTGTGTGTGTGTGTGTGCGTGTGTGTGATACGGCAATCAAAATCTTGAATATTACTCTGGGATAAAATATATCTGCAGTACCAAAAGTTATCCAGTTCCACTGGCATTCATCCGCCATAGACCATGCTGGTCTTCATCACACTTTGACCCTACACTTCGAGCGTATACCAGTTTTTAAATATTACCATAGTTCCCTGATTCCTCTGTTCTGTGGACTGTAAATACATGTAAACCACTATATACGGTTGTACATATCTAGAATGAGATATACGGAATTCTTCTGCTACAGTATTGCTCAGGAATTTCATATTCCGACAGAATGTTGATTCCACTGTCCGTAATACAAGGTACAGGCAAACGCGTCTGGAGTATTTATTTTGATTTGGATGAGTTTTGTATTCAGTCAGGTGGATGGCACTGTGGTCCCACTTATCCAATGAAGTCTAACTTGTCTCGTTCTTTTACAAATGAAGGGCAGTTTCAGAGTGCATTCCACGTCGTACCACCGTGGCTGGCCCCCCGGATATAGTGCTGCGCAGTCTTCAGTTATTTGAAATGTCCCGCGGTTGAACTCGGTCCAGTTCCCGACTGCCCCATCAGATCCGTCTGCCCATTGCCATTGGCCTTCAGACCAGATGTCATCATAGCCAATGTAGACCAATAAAGTGACGTTGCTGTAATAAAAAATACATATAAAATACAACTTAAGTTCGATACCTGTGTAAATCAGACTGTTAAACTACCTACCTGTGTCGGTTTGATACAGGTACATTGGGTATGATTTGTTACTGTAATGAAGTCCATTGAGTAATTTAGCGTAAAAGTCATTTTGTCAAGCTTAATTTTTAGCGTAGTGGTTCATAAAACAGTGAATAATTGCTCATTTTCATCAGATGTGGTCAACAAAATAAGTCCACATGATAGACTGTGCAACCTGAGCGAACTGGAGATCAACATCCCGAAAACTGGATGTATTATTGCCCGTTATTATGAAGCCGTTTCCTATATATGCATTTACATGTCACCATAACATCATTGCAGCGTACGTTTGCTTGTGTATACGTCTGTCTGTGTGTGTTTTTGTAACGCAAGTGACTTGCACTATGTTAAAATCAGAACAGGTCCATCAGTAGACTTATTTCCAGACACACAAATTTGGAACAGCCGTTTATTTTGTGAATTTTGTGAAAACCTATGTAAACAGATCTGCACGTACCTCAACAAGGAACTGACAAAGGACTGTTCTCTGGCAGAATGGATGCTAACCAAGTCTGAGTCCATGGAATGGCAATATCTATTAGCGTCCATGTACGTCATGCTAGTATTTATGTATTTATAACAGTGGCCTTCATTTGTCTGCCAACCAACAGAACAGTTGGTTGCGATGCCTGGAATCAAAGAATAGTAATCATGCAATGAATAGCGCTGTTATTACTATATAACAATGTAGGGTGTTCTCTTAATACCAGTAAAGAAAAATGATAATCTTCAAGGAATCAGAACATTCACTCTCTCTCATGTACCATGTCATTAGGTGCAATGATTATAGAATAAAATCATGAAAAGATATGTTCATATGTATAATATATGCCTCAAAAAATAAAAAAAGCATTTCGATAAAGTTAACCATTAAATAAGTCCCTTTCCCAAGCGATGTTTATCGATTTTTTAAACTACTAAAGCCGCTTCAGCAGTAGTATATAGATCAAATCAAATGTAATGCCAAAGTGACTACACTTTTGATTAAAATGTTTATTTAAATGTAAATCTTAGCCAAAATAGCATTATCTGGGTTGGGCCTAACTTGTCTCGTAATATTTGATAATAACAATGATACGGGTTACCTGGTTTCCTGCTTCCACTTGGGTAACACTCATTGCTCAGTGTTGAAGACGCAACACAAGTCCTGGTTTTCTTTGAGAACCAAAAGCCGCTGTCACAGCTGGCAAGGTATGGCAACCCTCCACAGACCACAAACTGGGCACAGGTTCTGGCCAGAGGTTGGTTCATGGTCGTGTTGGCACAGACCACGCTTGGGATGGTGCCAATAGCCACGGTTGGCCTTACAGTGGTCGTTTCACCTTAATAAGTAAAATTTGAGAAATATGGGTAAACGTTTAGTGTTGATTTTATTCCAAACACACATAGGCATTCGCAAATACTCGCATGCATATTATACATCAACTGCAAGCCCCTAGAATCGGCATGTCTCGGCCAGTATATGCTAAAATGCTACTGGTAGAACACACTAAGGCGTTTAATAAAAAGTCGATCATTCGTTACTATTACAGAAACTCCTTTCTTTGGGACTCCACGACGTCACCATGAGGCTGGCCGATAGTGCATGAAAAATCCAACTTTTAGTTGGAAAAAATAAATATTATTATAATAATTATTATTATTATTATTATAACAAAATAAATTTCACAGCGCAGTACCCATTTGAACACACACAATCACACAAAGCGAACAGACGCAACAACCTGATGCCATTTGGTGACGATCATCTTGGCAGTCACTAGAATATGCTTCTAGTTACTGTCCTCTAAGTTTCGGGGTTCTTCTCGGCAAGTAAAAAAAAGACATTTCTATCTGTGTGGTTCGTCAGATTTGTTAAAGCTTTACTCTTCCTGCAGACTGCAGGGGCAGAAAAACACGCGTACCTGAACAGCGGACTCCGGCGTCCTCGCTGTGGCTGCAGTCGTGATTGCCAGCAGAAGGATGGCGACATTCCCACAGGGAGTTTTCTTCCCCGGTGCAAGAAACTTCGTCCAACCAGATTGGGCCAGAACCAGCTCCAAAGCGAGCATTGTCGTATGCAGCATCCGCGTCACTAAAAATAAAGCTATATGTATGTACTGAGTGCAATATAATTCACCTCTGGAATCCACTAAACGTAACTTTTGGTATTTCAGAATGGTGTATCACTTTGAATATATCCATATACCGTTTCTTCTCATTGAACAAAAATTAAACCGATAAAATCAAAACAGAAACAAAAATTAAAATTAAAATACTAAATTACAATACTGAAAATTCAATATGATACAATAGTTGTTTGTGCTTCACATGGAATATTTATTGTCAACGTATATCTTATTAGACACCTTTTCCTTTGTAGCATAGATATATTTTATGCACAACGGTTGTGAAACCTTATAAAATTTATGGATTTGTTACAAATTTTTGTTTATTGTTCAGTTGTATCAATGCAGACACAAATTGTTTCGAATATTGCAAAAGCCAATGGGATAGAATAAATTTGTATAACGTCTCTGGATGCCACGGTGTTGAGGTTTCCTTCCAAAAGAATTAATGGAATACAAAGTATCCCGAACATGAACAGAAGTGTCTTTAGCGGCCTAGATTTCATGTGCATTTTCTTGTAACATCGGTTCTCCAGTAAGACAACGCATCCTGTTCACGCAGTTGTTACTTGTTAAGTAAGACTTCTTGTCCATTCTTCTTGTCCCATAGACATATCGGATGAGTCTTGATCCTGTTCACAGTTTGGCGGGAAAACAACGTAAATGATGAACTTCTGGTTCTGGAGCAATGGCAATTGCAGTGGCAGATAAAGTGCTGGTTCTTCTGGCAATGTTGATGATGATAAGATCAGGCCCCGTAACTCGAAGGCATCGCGTATTGCGAATGGCGATATCACATAGAGGCCACAATATATTATGTGGGGCGAGTATGGGCGAGCTATGGAATCGAGACGCTTGCGCTCGGTCGCAATGCGCGATGCTTTCGAGTTACGGGCCCAGTACGGGCGACAGGGGCACGAGGCAGATTTGTGGAATGATCACTGATTACTATGGGGAAGAAAGCAGCCAAAATATCAACACACATAGAACTTTGAAGCCTTTAAGATTGCTAAAACCTTGAGAGAGAGACAACCATTATGAACATCCTTGCACTATTTAAAAGAAGTTAAAGAACGCTAATAAAAGCAATTTAAAAATAAGAATGACCATTTGTTGTTAACACTACACATAACCAGACATGTTTGTGAAACAGACACTTGTCTTTCCATAAATTACCGCCTTTTGCTTACCGCCTTCAACTATTCCTTGGAATATTATATTTTCAATAGCTTATGATCATGTTTCATGTCCGTACCATAGTAGCTTCCATTTCTTCACTTCTGTTAGAGGGTGGTCATACTGACCATTGTGCATCTTGATGGTGTTACGGGCCTGTTCATTATATATTCGTTCTTTATATGAGATACGACCTACCAGCTAGATACACAGTTGATGAATACTGCAAAATATGTGCCTCATATTACTGTGGGCACATATTTTGCAGTATGACAACAACTTACGGGTATCCTAGCCACCTGCACACCACAAGTGCATCTCTCAAATTCCAACCGTCGTCGCAAACAGTCCCCCACTGCCCTTGGTAAAAGACCTCAACTCGTCCTTCACCTGCATACACGCCGCCAACCAGACGCACATTGCTGCTACTCTCTGATGGCGTTGGCGTGAGCGTTGTCATCGACCCTGTAAATTAGTGAAGAAAACGGTTGTATTGCGAGGACATTAAGACCCTATTCCCATAAAGACAACAAGGATCGACCCAGTTCTGCAGACAATATGAAGAAATTGAAAATATTTTTTTTAATGTATGCATTGCTATATGTGTTTTTGACATTCCACTCCATCGCTCAAATTTGTATGCTACTTTAAAAAGTATATATATATATATGAGATTTTTCACAAGCAGCTTTATGAATTTATTGAACACAGAGGAAGTTTATCTTAACGACAGCAATATGTGGCCCCTATGGGGATAAGTTCGTCGTAGTTCTTTGTTCTAAACTGACATCCCTTTTCATTTCTCATAACTCCGTTCTTACCAGTGTATCGGGCAATGTTAATATCGTCTACGGCGATGTAAGCTGAAGAGCTGCTTAGCAGAGATGCCTCAAACACTATCTACAAAATATGAAATTACATGAAACAAAATTGGCAAGGCAGATGTCATGTGACTATGCACCTAACATTTAAGGGATACTCTGTACCCGCCACCATTCTTGCTGCAATGCTAACCGCCACATTTACTGACCTCCAAATCCAGCTTTAATTCACCTTTCCACAGTCAATGACGCGCATGCACCAATTAAGCTGTGCGTGTTGCATTCTGGTCTAGTTGTGTGCACTGCTACGGTACTTCCGATCAAGTAGCAGCGGCTTCCCGCACTACCGGAAGTAGGCATGCTCACACGAGCTATGAAGGGCAGAAACCACTAAATCAGCCATTCAGCGGCTGTTATAGACGAATGTTGCTAGGGTTAATTTTGGTATCAACTAGCAGGCTAGGGTGTAAACTACTGCCAGTTTTTTTTTTTCAGGACCAGGCACAGGTGCGGTGCAGTCGTACGTGAGACCTCTGGCGGAGGGAGCTACTGACTGTGAGTGGTGCAGTGGTTTGTTTACAAACAGAGGGGTGCACATGTTCAAGTGATGCCGGTAAGACAGTGGACTTGATGACAGTATATTTTTTGCCACTGGGAGTTATGTCAGTGTGTCTGCTGTCCATGGGGATGGGAAATGTTTCACAGAGTAATTTTGTTCATGTATTTTTGCAGGCATTTCTTAGTATGGTCGTCAATGGGAAATTATTTGGTGGTTTCTGCCCTGAAAATGGGCTAACAGCGCAAGCAAGCCATTATCTGTTAAAGGCCGCTGTACCCGTATAGACCACCCAGCTTTTTTCACACTTGCCTGGAAATCGCGGCTCATAGTCAGGATGAAGTACCCATAGCGCCAACTGATGTCGCCGTAGCCGCTGATTGACCACCGAACGTCTCTCTCTGTCCCATGGACCAGGACAAACAGAGCTGCTCTGTAGAAACTAGGGAACAAGTACCAGAAGGACACGATATACCTTGTATTACTAGCCAGGGGCGGCGAGATATACCGGGCGCCTGTGCCATAGGTATTCCTGGCGTACAAATAGTGGCCTATAATAAAGGAAATAAGGGGTCAGTCAATGCACTTTTCTTGTTTAAATTAAAATCTCTTTCCCTCCCTACCCTCCCACCTTTCCTCAGTTAAAGGCGCGCATGCGTGGTAAACTCATTTTACCCATCACAGTAAATGGTTTGAATTCACGACCAGAGGAAATCGGCTTATTACGATTGTGCGCCATTATCTGTAGAAAGAACTATGTCGACCGTAGTAAATGAAGAAGTGGCCGCTGTATTCGGATTGGCAGGAAGAGGAAGAGGTATGGGTTGGAAACGCGCTACTTATACAATTAAGACGAGCCTAACCGTCGGCACCGGATATTGGTTTGTAACATTCAAGGGCAATTAGTCATGGGGCTGATTTAATTTAGGGCTTGACATTTGCGGCACGCATTAAGAGTAGTTCATATGGATGTACCACACCGGAGTCTTTTGTTTTTGACAACTATTCATTCGTCATCGAATGTTCAAGTGTTCAAGACTACAGACTAATGTATACTAGTACTACTACCAGTGGCTTCATTAGTAACGTTCCCACAATCCATGCTTTTCTGTCTGTGCGTACATTCCCTGAAAATGGTTAGCCTCTCTGAGAAGAACAATTGCCCTTCTCTAGGATTGCCCCTGGCAGTGGCCAGTCTTCCTTTACTTTGTACAGATGACATTAATCGCATGTTCTGATCCAGATTATTGCGGCTAAACCATTAGGGACCATTCCCACAGATATTTGGAGGCTCACTAAATTGCTATCAACTTAACCGTCTTAAATGTCTGTGACGCCTAGAAAAACTGTTAGGGGGTAATTATCTATACCCCATAGCTGATTCGGTCGGCGTGACAGACATTTAAGCCGGTAAAGTTGATAGCAATTTAGTGAGACTCCCCAGGGTGATAGATCGATCCAGATGGATCTATCTAGGGATGGGAACCCAGTCTTACATTCAGTTTATCATATAGTTTTGAAAACATGCACAGGTTCCGCAGGCACGTTATATACTGTATTATAGTATACAGTATGAATTCAGAAATGGCAGACACACGTGTACACGTATGAGTAAAAAAACCAAACAAATTACCTGAACGGGATTGTAGTGTATGATCTGCTGATACCATTGTAGAGTCATTGCTGATAAGCCAGCCTACAGGGGCTGTCATATCCTGTAGAAATCCACAGGTTCCATTTTCAAAATTGCACGTTGCTTGATGGGTAGGAGGTACTGCAATGGGTTTTGTGATACAGTGTATATGGAATACTAAAAACGCTCTCCTTCTCTCTCTCAAACGCGTACACACGCGCGCGCGCGCACACACACACACACACACACACACACACACACACACACACACGAACTTGTACAATTTGAAGCCCTCACAACAGCACAATTATCTTTCAACCAATATAACTGTGAAATTGCTAAAAAACGATTCAATTATTAGCCCGATCCATGGAGCAAATCTCAGCCTGTTACACAAGAAACTATAATACGTAAGGCACTTACGTGTGATAGGAACAATGCTGATATCGTCTAGTGCAACATCGGAGCGGAAACCAGAACCGCAGATAGCTTCAAATATAATCTAAAAGCAATAAATGGAATTGAATATCATCTGATAAAAAGGGTTACCACACCCCAATTCAATGTATTTTGTGTAAGAATGATCACATCAAAGCCTTCAACTTAGCCTAAAGTATATAGTGCTTTTAATCCAGATACCACACCGAACACCATATCTTAAATATCGATGTATAAATCCGGATTTTTACCATTCACTCAAATTTGAAACGTGCACAACGTCAAATGCGTTCTCAACTGATAACTTACAAAAACCTAGTAAAATAATTCACTCTCACTGAATGCATGAAATGCATCTTTAGGAGAGAAAGGGATTGGGAGAGGGAGGCTGCGCGTTTTTGGGTGTGTAGCCAAAGAAACCAAGAACAAATACACGTAACCGTAATGTTACATACACGTACATTTGCAATAGGTAAAAAAATTACCTGAAATGACGAATTTGTCACTACCAACACTTCACCTCTTCTCCAAGTATTTCCTTGATCACCATTCGTCGTCCACATTATTTCTACTTGCGATGAGCTGAGCGACCTGCCACCAATATTAAGTGCCCCCATCTCATCACCATACATATGATACCAGAATGATACGTTATACGATTTTCTTCCACGGGGCTCCAGTGGAGGCGATATCAAGATTGTGTTGGCACCACTGGACACAGAGCTTGCCTCCGCATAGATGTAATGCCCTGTAATTAAACAATCGTTTGTCTGTAAATATACAAATACAGAACCCAGTATACATACGATTTATGTTTGAAAACTAAGATTCAAAAAGTTTCATAACTGAATGCGGTCCAATGAGTCCCGGTAATTCATCCATTGTAAAGTTTTCTACCGAGCACCGCATACAGTATGTTACCTTTTCCCTCTTTGGGACTGACCGACGGTAAACCCATGGATACAATAGTGAGATTATGGGTCCCCTAAAACACATTTCATATAAGTTACATTTTACCCATTGATTCACAAGTCCATTAATAACGTTTAAATCTTGAAAATCGGGAGAATGATCAGTAATTTACAGGAGGTCAAGGTTTTGTATATACCTTAATTGTCTGTGTAAAACTGAAAATAGCTTCAAATAAAACCGCTTTTTCTCAAAAGACATACTTAAAGTACTCTTTAAAATGCTGACCCTTCAATGACAAAGGGTCACCAACGTCAAACTGAGTGCACCTAAAACGAGAATGTTTTAAAAAGTAGGAGAGGCAGGATGGCCAATGACCTTTATATGAACTCACCAGATAAAGTGCCCAAGGTGTGGTCAGTGTAAGGTCCTGTCCCGCTAGATGGAGTGCTGCCTGTTATAACTGACCAATTGTAAGACGTGGACAAATTTTCAAAAGCACATGACCCTGATTCGAAGGAACAAGTCACATTTGACTGAATTGTGGTATTAGTATTTTCTGAAACGAAGTAGAATGAATATCGTTGTCAAACAAAAATATCCTCCTCAATGATCGAGTCATACAAATCTTGTTGTGAATTTCTATACAGTTGAAATTTAAGGACGACTGGGCGGTTACACCAGGAAAACCGAGGGCAGATCACCTCCGTAAACTGGTACAAGAATGCTTTATCATTTGATACTCGAATTCGTCTCCCTTAGACAATAGATACCTTATCTCATCAATTCTAAAGGGTGCCTCATCTCCATATTGCTTGTATGGGTTAAACAATCTCAAAATGAGCTCTTTAATCATCTAAACCTTACCAGGGGAAGTGCACCTAACACCGGCCTTAGCGCTGCCAAAACAGTCGGTGAAGCCCCATCTGGAGTGAGTACAGTATTCCAGGGAGTATTCGAACCCCACACAGTCGACATCGCTGAGCCAGGTCCTGGAGACAGAGCTGTAAAGCCACATGCTACTGCCGGTGTAAGCAGCGTCAGCCCCACTGTAATACAACCGTCGAACTCGTCGTATAAGGACATGCATGTAGTTGGAATCTATGCAACCACAAAGGTGTGTGTTTGTGTGTGTGTGTGTGTGTGTGTGCGTGAGAGAGAGAGAGAGAGAGAGAGAGAGAGAGAGAGAGGGTGGGAGATAGAGTCGCCCACTTTCTGTACCAATAATGTACTCCCACCTCTTGGTTTCAAATTTCTGTTGATCTCTCAAACATAAATTTTAGGTGAACGGCAGTGACACGTCACTAGTTTACATGCATTTGCTAACTCAAAAAACAATTACTATTTCCAGTAGGTGACAAACACCCCCGGTATCGTTTATTGGCAAACAAAATCCCTCGCATGTTTAGTCACTCTTCCTCTCTGGGAATAACATGAAATACAAAATAGCCAATGAGTAGAAGAGTGTTGATAATCATTGTTCTCTTCATGTAAGTAAGATTAAACCTCACCGATAGCCTAGCATCCTACAGACGACCTGCGCGTCATAAATGTCCCATCCAGAGCCACAGATGTCGCCCCACACCCCTGCGTGGTAGATTTCCACTCTGCCGTCCCAGGGATAATAACCACCGGCCAGACGCACATCAACGGTAACTGGTACTAGTGTAGTGTTCCCTGAAACAATTGATTTAAACGTGTGTTTGTGTGCGTACCTGCGTGCATGCGCGTGTGTGTGTGTGTCTGTGTGTGTGTGTGTCTTGCTGCCAAATGGACTGGATCAAAAAGATTTAATACTTCAAGAAAGAAAAAGGTGGTCACACTCTTGCTTGTGACACCTTTCCACGCCGTTGGCATGCATGCTATAGATGGAGAGAATGGAGGTAGCCGTTTTCCAACACTGGTAGAATATTAGGTTGATAACACCCAAAGTATTTTTCATTGGCAAAAATGGAATAGCACTTCTTCACGGGGTTATACATACGGTGATAGACAAATCGAGCTACACCTACCTTTCACTGGACAGATAAATATATCATCCAAGGCTATGGTCGATCTTGAATCTCCTCCTCTCACGCCCTCAAAGATGACCTGTCAAAATATTACGCAAAAGAGTAGATCTATTTTGATGTGCAAATGTATTCCACACACAAATTAGATTTGACAAAGCTTAAAACGCCCCACAACATCTACTAATCGACTATAAGAACGGAGCCATTGTGAAAGGAATGATTTACTATTTAGCGTCTCCTATCAACCATCAACCACCTTCGTCGTATATCAAGATACGAGACAGACATATTATGATCCATGTGTTGTTGATATATGCTGACTTCTGGACAAAACTGACATCATACCTGAAAATCACTACTGGTCGAGATGTGAAGAAAGTGACCTAGCCAAGAATAACTTCCTGTAACTGCTGTAAAGTTCCAGAGTTCTTGTTCCATCGTTTCAGAACGTTTCACCAACACCCTGATATAACCGAGCTCTCTACCCCTCATGTAGAACCAAAACGATATGTTGTAGACCGTGCTGGTGTTCACTTTGATCACAGGGGACGTTATCCGCGCGGTTTCATTTGGTCTCCCATTGCTGCCCGACATGTAGATATAGTATCCTGTAAAGGGTTGACTGACATTTATTCAGAAAGTACGTGTTATTCAAGATTTGTTATTTTGCCTTCTGGTTTTGGCGTTCGTGTTGTTGTGTGGCATTATATAAATACCGCAATACCTTATTTGAAATTTGTCATGTTTCCCCCTGTGACTGTGCGTGTTGTTCGCGTGGAATCATTTAACTTTCTATGTGATACAGTTGAGAAGACTGTCGAGTTTCTCAATAACCTGCTTTATTTCTGATTTAAGTGACCATGCATCCAGGTTATATGCGTCTGTGAGATCTCTCAATATTTCGACAATGAATTTCGACAAATTTTGCATCATCTATTCAATGACAGGTTAATCAATCAAATACAAAGACTTCATTTTCTCTTTTCTCATTTTCCTTAAGAATGAAAGATTGACAAGAAAGGAGTTAGGCCTTTATGACTACAAGTTTATACCATATGAGGAGCCCAGAGTGTGATCACTGCCGGGAGCGTTAGAATAATATGTGTATCCCTGACTTCGGACCCAGTTCAGATTATTGGAGTAGCTCTGATTGTAACCACAGAAATCCGCCTCAAACGTGCATTCTACGGACGCCAGTCCTAGAAAAAACGGAAATGTAGACTAAGCCTGACAGTACTTCATAAGAGTAAATGCTAAGTTCATCATACTACATAGCCTACATCATACATGTAGGACCCAAGACTGAAAGGGAGTAGGCGTCTGCATCTCACTTTTTAGGACGAAATTGAGTCATTTATGTACCGTCCTTTTTTGTTACAAGACAGTGTTTTGAACATTTTGTCACTATTAAAGTCGCAGAGGTGACAGCAAAAAAGGGGAGGGGGGTACAATTTTTCTTACTATTGCTATATAGCGTCATACGTGATATCATGTGTATGTTCTTATGAGTGTTTACGGTAACAATATAGTAAACAGTTATTTTGACAGATTTCCATGCTAACACTTAAGTTATGCATTACATGTATATATTAAGTAATATCAAACAGTAAATTAAAACTACAAACTTTGACATAATAACGCATTATACCGTTATTCTGTCCAAGCTACAAACGACGCAAAGAAGTAGATATATACTGACGTTTTGAATATACAGTTACCTGGATCCTTGCACCTGACTGACGCGTCCTGGTAATAGCTACAGGTTGTGACCCAGAGGGGTTTGTCACATTCTTCTAAAGAAGACTCCGTTCCCGTACAGTTTATGCGGGACAGCCACAACGTCCCGTTACCTTGGCCAAACCTAGCGCTGGGGTATACCGCTACTGCGTCACTGAAACACAACCGGTCCAGTGGGAATGGCGTAAACCTTCACTACTGTGTAAAACGGACGCACAGTTAAATAAATCTTTAACAATGCATTTTATGAGTTTGATGAAGCTTTAAATCCAATCCACGTAAACACTAATAACATATCCTGTTATACAATCGCCATAAACTTTTTATGATTTTGGCTCATGGTGGTTTGGGAAAAAAACTAAGTAAACCTTGAAAGCAAAGCTGTCATCGTCTTTAAATCTTTACTGGTCACTACGAAAGGGCCAGAATGGGACAAACGAACTTGTCTTTACCAAGATGCTCACAAAAGTTGTTCATACCTGTATCCCAGCATTCTACAGGTAACCTGGCCGTCCCTGATGTTCCAGTCACTGTCACAAACTGTGCCCCATTGTCCCAGATAATAGATCTCTACGCGACCTTCACGGGCTACAGAGCCGCCAACCAGCCGCACTGAAACAAGAGAGGTGGAGTGGGTTAATTTTTACCAGGATCACAGAGGAAAAAATCATTAGATATTGGCAGCAGATATTTTTCTCCGACTAGCCATTAACTGTGCGTATTTCTGCTCTGTGGGGACTTTTGCACAAGTAAGGCCTTATCCAGCCAGTCTGTACTTGGCACAGAGTGGAGTGAGTCTTGATTCTGTACAATACAATTTTGCCTAATATCACGAATGTCATATTTTATATTACATTGACAATAAAACAATACCATATGCATCTCTGGTGGGCTTGCACTTTCGTCAAACTGTATTTTTAAGGTTTATGGCCTATTCTATCTGTTATACACTAAATGGAACACGTGTGGCACAATTTGATGCGTCGATCTTCCAGTATTTCACATTGTGACTGACAGCAAGTCATAATGTTAGCTTCACACATATTTCTATTTGCTCTTAATGAGCTGAACTTTAGTTACCTACATATTGAGGAATTTTTTGGTGATTCTTGTAAAAAAAATAACGCCGATATTTCAAAACAATATACAGGGAGGTCCTAACCTTGTAGCTTCTCGTCGGGAACGATTGTGGCGCCTGAATGATGCAAGTAATACAAGATTAAACATCCTCTCTCTCTCTCTCTCTCTCTCTCTCTCTCTCTCTCTATATATATATATATATATATATATATATATATATATATTGATTAAAGATACGTTTATCATCTAACAAACACAGTGTAAGACTCTATTCAATTGGCAATGAATACTCTTGTCTTTTATCTTATGATTCCATTATTCTTCGCCAGTTTAAAAATTTTCCATTAAATAAAGTAACCTTCTTGTTTCTTGATAGATATATCGTCTATGGCAATATCATTGCTGTATGATGCGACACACAAGGCCTGGAAGGTTATCTAAAAGACAACACATAGCGTGAAATTAAAGTTTGTTTTTAAGTTAGTAGACTTGGTGCTAGGAATTATAGTTTGATGTGACTTCCTCTTTAGCAAAATGCACAAAGCATTTTATTGAAATAATTCACAAAGTCAAAGGAATAATTCAAAACGTCAAAGAAATAATTCAGAAAGTCAAAGAATATTCTTTTTGTTATAATTAGCCATTCCAAAGTGAAATCAAAGACTAACAGATTATCCCTAACCGTGAAGTTGCCACTGGCGAGTTTCAACACTTCAGCGTATTTCCATGCGTTGCCCTGGTTTCCAGAAGCGATCCAGATGAGAGTTTTCCTGCCTTGTACTGTCAAATACACATTCAATGCGCCCATACCTGAGCCATACATGTGATACCAGAATGATATATTATACACCGTCCTTGTAGTGTTGGCAAGAATGGTGGGTGTTAAAAGCTCGGTGGTCCTGCCAGAATAGCCATACGTTCCGTCCAGGTACACGTAATAACCTATAACAGAACATCGTCGCATTTTAAAAAGGTTTCATAGTCACTATAGAAGAAAAAGGTTTTACTATAAATTCCGGAGGTTTTGATATACTCCCTACTACCAAAGCGTCTACTTTGTCTTTGGCGACCATGTTATTGACCGCAGGACAAAAGACATATTTGTCTTGGCTGTTAAATATCTAAAGAACCTTCTTAAAACAACGGGCATTTCTTTTTTCTCATCCACACAACAACACACAAACCCGCCGTAGCTTAAAACCCATCTAGTTTTCAATAAGGCAAGTAGATATTCGTTTGTCAATAGCTAAACAAAAAGAGATTTTATTATCAGTCAGTATTTCTCCTAATATTTTCGGATATATCGCAGGTAATTTTTTTCTATAGCTATATGACAAATGGAACTGTATTCGTCTTAGCTGTTAGCTATTGAACCTGTTTAACAACTCCTTGTGTTAATTGTTATATTCAACCCTTCACATTGGTATAAACAAATAACGGCTTTATCTTAACGGAAATTGGTGCCAGTTTAAAAGACAAATGATTTATATCGAAATACTGATAGACAAACACGATGAATGTAGTATTATAGAAACTTACCTGTACTCGACAGCGTCGTGTGGTCATAGGTGGGGCCTCTGTAGGAGGAGGATGTGCGGCCACTACGCCGAGTCCACTTGAACCTGCTGTAAGAACTTGACGTAGAAAAAGACATCAAGCCGCACATCCCAGCCTCAAAGTTACAGGTTATCCCTGATACTCCAGTATCTTAAAAGATTTAAAACAAGAGTTGAAACTCACACCGCAAATGCAGTGTTTTATGCTATCTTTATATAACAGCTAAAATACATGTATTTTACACAGTCAGCGACCAACACCCAAATGCACCTGGACTTCGGAGATTTCAATTTCACCTTTTTTCTCACTGATAAAATACCAAAATAAAACTTCCTCAGCATGACAAAAAAGAGGATCTAGAAAACAGTAAGATCCACTGGAGCAAGTGATTGGCCGCATGCGGATTGATCTATGCAATCTCTTTCATTGTAGTCGAGTATCACTGGATCCGATAGCAGGTTTAATAAACTTTTCATTTCCCTTTATCAATATGCCTTAAGAAATGTTATTGTTACTTTCTCTCATACGGGTGTCTTAATTCCATGCTTCCTTTTGCCTTAGAAAGCTCACAAAACCATTAACCTTGTACATAACTTTGGTCAGGTTCAGTGTTATAACGCCCAAAGCTTGAGAATTATCGATACTACATCATACCTGAAAAGCACTGGACGCCTGCTACGTCATCAACATCACACCCATAGTAATTCCAATATGTTGCATAGCGACATTCCTTGATATGAGTGGCCGAATCTATGCAATTGAGGGTTATGAATGGTCGGTTGTTAGAAGGGGCGTTCCCAAAGTTAGAGTTGAAATATATTGCGCCAGTTAAATTCCTGTTAATTGAAACTGCTATTAGTAAAATGTTTGAAAACTAATTTTATAAACTTTGATTGCTCAAACTATAATACTTTAAACATAAAAACTAAATTTGCCTTCAAGTGTCGTGCAAAGCCAAAATTAAAATTTAAAGCAAAATTTGGTTCTTGTTTAAATGACAAGAAATGTTACATTCAAAAGATATTGACAATATAAAAATGAAACTATTTTAGTTCACAAAAAAATTTCAAGTTTATTGATAACATGCTTGTTCAGCTATCAAAAACCATTGATACATAAATTGTTGAAATTATGAAGAAAAAGATAATAAATAAAATGAAATAAACCCTCAACACAGGATAACAGCGTGTAGTAGAGGAACTAGTAAAAGGAAAACTAGTAAAAGTAATATTTTCATGATTTTATCTAGAGACAAGAACCCCAAATCATACCGATGTCCTAGCGTTAGGCACACAACTCTAGCGTCGATCGAATCCCAGTCCACGTCACAGACGTAACGCCAGCTGTTCCCATACTTCACTTGCACGTTCCCCTCGTATTTGGAATTAGAGTCGACCAGCCTTACATCAGTGATCTGTGACGGACTTAAAGGAGAAGTGGTGGGTCCTGCAATTACATATAGGAAAGATATACAATCATAATTTAGGCGGCTGCTTACCTCTCCTAGGGACGGATCATTCAGGACTTCAGTTTTATCACATATCTCCACTGTATTTTCCCATTGTTGTTATATGTGACGTTAAGAATTGACTTCCTACGAACAAGACGAGACAACAAGACGAACAACCTATACTACATGAAGAAACAAGAACTATTTTCCTGGATTCCATCCGATCAGATTTTATTTCAACGTCGCAAATTCCTGAAAGGATATCTCGTAAATTGTAAGTAAAATGTGACAATCTTGATAGCCATGGGTTATCCTAGAGTTAGCTAGCTCACGTAACTCACGTAAATTACGTGAGACGACTTTGAAATTGATGTTTCAGTTGATGTTCACCGATGCAAAATATAAAAAATATCTTGGTATTACATTGTATAAAATATGGCTACACTATATCTACTTGTTATCTGCACCATAAGTCTTTTACGTTAGATGTGGTATATGTAATAAAAAGTAACATTAAAATGGCTGTAAAGGAAACATTCATAAACAAAGAAAAACATGTTTGGTGTGGCATCTTTTTTAAAATCAAGATTGCATATAAGATAAACAAGTTGCAAGGTTCGATTTCATTTTTTTGTAATTAAACCTTCGTTAGATTGCAAGCTATGGGATGTACCGCATCAATACTTGCAAAGCCACTTTTCGAAAAGCTGTTTAAAAAAACTAAAAATTCCTTTATAATAAGATAAATTAACCAAAAATAGTATAATCAACGTAACTAGCTTCGATATACTGAAAAACAAGTATATAATTAGTCTGAGAATTCAATCACACTGAATAGAACTTGCTCAATTCTGCAACTTACCTGGGTTACACCTGACTGTCGCCACTCTCTGTTTACATCTGACAAAAGGGTTGGCTAACGTATGGCGGCATTGGGTGACGTTTGTCTCGTTGCCAACACAACCCAGTATCAACCTCAATGGAGTAGAATCCACCATAGAGAAGAACGATTGGAACAACACCTCTGCTTGAACGCTAGAATTAAGAGAGGATATCTTTATTGTGTCCTTTGATGTAGAATCAAAGAGAGATCGTTGTGTTTGTTACCATGAGAAATCTCAATGGACATCAGATCTGTGACATAACACCCCATATCCACGCAATGCAGCAGTTAAGTATTCCAAGGGACCGCATGGTTTCGGCGAATAACAGTTCTTTTTTACCATCGATGCAAGACCTCTATTCACCTTTATTTTGAATGAGAAAACAGTGGGTAAAGACTCTCTTTTCTGTTTTAAGAGGCTTGAACGTTTGATTCCTTGACAACAAGTCTTACTTTTGAAAAAAATCTGATCCAGATATGGCAATATACGTGAAAAAGAGAATAAAACTGGAGGCAAGTGCACTTAAATATCTAGAATGGTTCTAGTAAAAAATTGCTGTAAGACGAAATATTGGTAATCTGACTATAGGTCCAATTTATGCATATACATTTAGAATTACTACAATATCTTTTCGTCACGAAATGTACGCTGAGATGACAAAGCAGAGTGTACAATCAAGGGTTTGGATTCTAAACAACCCAAAAGATCTAAAACCATGCGCAAAATATATCCCAAGCTTCTCTGTCATTAAACTATGCATACTAGTACAACCATATATAATAAAAAAATCCGTCTGCCTCAAGCTTACCCTAGTCCTAGCGTCTTGCATATCACGTGCGCATCAGGAGAGGCAATTAGGCGGTCACAGATGTAGTACCAGTGCCGTCCTATCAGCACCTGCACATGCCCCGCACCATGCTCCCACATATCTGCCAGTCGGACGTTCCGAACCGCAGAGATGTTGCGTACAGGGGGGAGGACACTTGCGGGTTGTGTTGGTGGCAGCGCAGTGGGTTTCAGTTTATCTAGTAAGCAAAGGTCGACAACAGAGTTCGAATAAAGTTCCTTTTTATACAAAGGGAAACTTAACCCATGTAGCACATCTTCCTTCATTGGTTTAATCGGTGGATAGTTAAGACATTGTATAGGCAAGTTTAAAATGAAAGCTAAATCGTTGTTTTGGCCGTTGTAAAATGAAAGTAAAATGAAAGTAGGATCTTTTATGTGCTTTTCTTAATTTTTTGTTTTGAGGATGTCCCATTACATACATCCGTACAAGATTCATGGTTTTCCTGCTATATCTTTTTAAAAAGCAGACGTACCTTGCTCCCCCACCTTAAGCGTCCATTTGTCGCATGTGGCGGTGTATGTGTATGACGTAATCTGGCCGTATGTGGCCACCACGTTCTGCAGTACGGCCGAGGCGACGTCTTCCTTTTCTGGACAGATCACGCTATCAAACTTAATGTCTGACCTTACTCCATCGCGTCTACATTTGATAATCTAGGTAAAAACGTGAGTGAGTGGTCAAATGTTTATCTAGATAAAATGTGACTGGACTCTTCTACATTTTATTGCATATAAGATTCAGCACAAAATACGATAACTTTAGGATTTTTTACTTGGCTATTGAATCAACACAAAGCCACCAATTCATACATGTCAATACACACCTTTGTATGTATGAAATATTTGAACATTGTAATTACTCAACCTTACAGTATTGAGCGAGAGAGAGAGAATACAACTTACCCTAGAAACAGCCGCATCGGGATCGATAACCCAAGACGTTTTTGTACCAGATATCAACACCAACATAACATTCTTCACTGTGGGGCCAGTGGCGTTCACCGACACCATCACTTCGACTCCAGCCTTCCCGGCAGAGTCCATACTTAGAACGTGGATTTCATAATTGCTATCAGCCTTATATCGTGAGCAACTGAACACTTTCGCGGTCGGCACAACCTTCCCGTCCTTCCACGGTGTGGCAGCACTGTCTGTTCTAGGGGTAGGCTCCACCTCACATCCGTTGAACTTCTGCTTCTGCTTCAACTGGAGAAGAGCGAGTAGAGAGTCTAGAACCAATATTATCAACACATGGGAAAAAGAGGTGTTTAATGCAAAATTTATGTGTGCTTCCATTCTCACATTATCGGTAAAACATGGGAAAAAGAGGAGTTTAATGCAAAATTTATGTGTGCTTCCATTCTCACATTATCGGTAAAACAATGATCAGAGTCTAAAGTTATTATCAAACGTAGATGTACATACATGTTTTAGACTCTATATTATATTATATTATATTATATTATATTATATTATATTATATTATATTATATTATATTATACAATCGCAGTTAAATACAAGTTCCTTCTGCTTCAATGATTCTGAATAATGGCATTGAAGAAAAGAGAAAGGTAATTTTTGGTGACACAGATTGATGGCTTATTTCACCAACAACAATACCCATGCATTTCACTTTTTCACACGTACATGTAAGCTATAATAATTATGATAATTAAGCATTTAAGTACCGTGCTGGGTGAACTGTTGTTTTTCCCTTGAGTCTCAGATCTAAGGGTAATGAAGAGAGCCAGCCCCGCTGTGAACATTAATAACACTAGTATTGCCACGATCACAAGCCAGACAGCACAGCATCGCTTGCGACACAACCGCCGCCTGTTGTCTACTATCGTCATACTGCCGGAGAAGGAGGATCTATCCGACATTCGTCGGTATGCCATACTCTGCCCTGTTTCATTTCGCACTGGGGCGGAGGGGGTGTTGGGTTCGGTGGTTCGGTGGTTAACGCAGGCGGAGTTATCGTAGGCATGGTTCTCGGTTCCTTCAGCCCCCGTGCTGTTACGAATGCCCACTCTCAAGCAGTTAGAGTTGTCGCCGGATGGCGGTGAAGGGGTTTGGGAGGCTCCTTTATTTCTACAGTTCTGTTCTGTGCTCCCATGCTCTGCAATTTTCGATAAGGCGTGTGCCTCCATGGTGTTCTGGAAAACAATTTGAAAAGGGTCTGGTGGAATGATTACAATCTTCAGTTACAAGTGTTAAATGAGATTGGCACACATGAAGCATGTCATGTTGTAAGGAGGGGGGTCCTGTAATATACCACTCTACGCTACCCTAACATCATACTATATAAAACTATTGAAACTCCTGTCAGTGTTTAAGAGACGGAAAATACCCCTGGCACGTTAGTGTTGCAAACCGTTTCTGACGGGGGCGTCTCGATAGTCCGAAGGTTCATTGGTCCGAAGGTTCATTGGTCCGAAAAACGGTAACATTTTCATCGGTTTTTTAATCAAGGGTTCATTGGTCCGAAGGTTCTGTAGTGAACATTCGGACCAATGAACCTTCGGACTATTGAACCTTCGGACTATTGCTACGGCCCCTTTCAGACTATCAATGTCTGTGAATGGCTGATATATTTTACCATCCATTTATAATCTACATTTTTGTAAAAATGCTTATTTAGTGACGACAATGCGTCGGGATGTGTTTTTTTCTGCCCCATCAATCCTGAACCCCCCCCACCGTATATCTCCCCTCGATTGTGACAAGATGTCAAGTTGTGTCACGTACTCCCGCTTTTTCAGTCTCGTGAGTCACGTGAGCTGAAAATATCAATTCCCCGCGCCATACTTTTTGGCGTTAGTCTACGTTATCCTTTAGTCAGTCGTCGTTCATCAGGTGTATGTGCAAATAAGAATAAAGAAATTGGTGGTTTATTTACGGTATAGTCGATTTGTTATTCCATACTCGGCTACACGTAGTTTTGATTGCTGTGACGTATCCCATTGTGTTACCCAACTTGCTTTGCTGGTCAGGTTGCCAGGTGAGAAAATTGTTCTATACAAGCACGCTGTAAGAGAAGGGGAACCCTGTGTCAGGCAATGTGTCTGGATGGTAAAGGGTTTATCGTATTTTGTGGAGAGGTTCACAAATAATTTAACAAAAAAAAAAAAAAAAATGAAGTCCGGTACGTGGCATATTTAGGACAAGTTGCCGACAGAATTTAGAGCTTAATTATTCACACTGTAACCAATAACTACAGTGGGCCACAAACAAAATGATTTACATGGCATATGTACGAGTAGGTAGCTGACAAGATTAACGCCTACGTGCAAATAAACAGGGACGACATGCAAAATCCGGTTCTCTCGTTTTAACCTTTGAAGTGATCAAAGTGCGCAGAAAATTGAGCAAATGACTTTTATCAGATAGAGAAGTACTCCTTTAAATTGATGCCACTATTGGCTCGAGGAGAATCATTATCATACATGGCAAATACCGTAGATGATAAGCTATAGGCCTACTATTACTTGGTAACCATGGAGTGTTCTTGACATTCAGCATTACATGATTCTGCATTGTAAAATAAACTATTAAAGCCTAATATATCTTCCCATTGGTATCCGCATTGATTTATTAGTACATAAATAAATTCCTCTTATAAAAGCGTACAGCTATTTGTAGGTGTCATCATGTATGTAACACTTATAAATATCAAGCCCTTCATTTTTTCTCTTTCTGTAACTGTAACTGTGTTGTAAAAAAATGAACTTAAATCTAGTTCTAAAATATCACACTCCACAACGTGTCAATTCGGTTATCAACTGACCACACTGTCCTTGGCCTAAGGGCCTTTTTCCCGAATTTGGACCAACTTAGACACTGAAGGCTAGTATCTTAACAATATCTTTCTCTTTTTCGGCAGAATCATTTCGCCTTAACCCAATTTAATTGTCGATGAATACATATGTTCTAAATACGATAAAATTATCTCGTCAAGAAATGATTTGTCAAGACTTTTAACTTTCGGAACTGGTGGAATGGGTTCTTTTTTTTCCATCCCTTAGGGTATGAAACTAGTATCAAAACACAACTTGGCCGATTCTACTGATATTCTCATCACTTCTTCATACCTCCCAAGGTCGCATTCAGAGCAGATGATTCGAAGATTGACTGATTCACCGATGAAATATGGCCGACCCCACTTTAAAGCAAGCCGCCTAATCCCCTAAAATGGTCTCCTCGCCTCCAAACGCGCCATTAAACCGTATTAATCTCTGCTCTGAGGTTCAATTGCTAGGCCTCTGCAGAGACGGCGCATGTGGAGGCTGGGAGACCATCAGGGGGACTGATCGGCATTGCTTTTAAGTGGGTCGGCCATATTTGATCCGTGGAATAGACTTAGTCCGCGGATTAACTTGATTTGAATGCGCTCTAAGAAACTGGTTTGGTATTTTGCCAATGCATATTGCTATCCTGTTTTTTCTTAATTACTATACTAATTTTTTCTAATTCTTCTTATTATTCTTAAGTGATTGCCCATCATTTAGAACTAAATTATTTAATTAGAAAAGGCACAAAGCCGGAAGGTACAAAGCAGGAACAGGTCGGTCATTTTTTTTTATTTTCTATTTTATAGGAAAGAAGTGCATTTTTTTTTTTTAGGAAAATTCAACTTTGCGACAAAACAGCTTGGACGCCTTTAAAGTACATGTGTAAATACGGTTTACGAAATAGTCTTCCAGATTTTCCTCTGTTCACATTATGGAATAATCCATTCCTTTAGATTTCTTCCGTGGTACACTTTTTTGTCTTTATCAGCCATTCCATTAAATTTTGTCCGTGATTATTTATCCTTTCTTCATCACATCAGTTAAGCCATCCATTTTAGTGCAGAAATCTTTAAGTTCACCCGTTCTTGATCGAATTAAACTCCGGTCCATAAGTATAATCAGTACACCTCCCTCCATAAACATGTATACTTGTACTGACAGGGGTATTAAGACTATATTGACTTTATACCATTGGGTTTGTTTTACGTTTTTTTTTTCTAATTAAAGGGTGGTTATTGTAAAATATATATTTATGACAATTATTTTTTTCTTTTTATAATACTACGAACAAGCCATATAAGTAGAATATTGGATTTGCTAATATCGGAGGTGGTGAATATATAAAAAATGATATTGCTTAAGAAAATACCACATGTAGCAATAACTGCATTGTGTATTCATCTCACTGCCTTACACAAAGTGTAACTATTTGTTCAAGTACTGTTTGACATCAGCTTACACCTTTGAGAGACTAACGCCATGATGTAGGCCTACTTTGTTCATGCTACAACGCCCCATTATAGTTTCACATTTACATTTTAAAAATGCAATAGCGTTAATAAGAGATACGAAACGTGATGATTTAGATTTGTTTCCACTGAAGTTCACTTACCTAGCAGATAACTCAGATTTATCTCCCAAAACCAACAAGATACTTACATGAAGGAAAACGCACCGCGGGCGTCTTTATTCTAATTTACACCAGTATACAGGATGCAAAGAAAAGTGGGTTGATGACATTCGATTTTCTCACGTAGAACCTTTTGGGCGACAACATTATAAGCTCTATACAAAAAGGGGCCTCTTCATTACTTGCAAATAAGAAACAAAATGGTCTTTTCCGGGACCTTGAATTAATTGACTAACCTATATGACCGACAAACCATTTGTGGATGGGTGTCCTTTATTGTAAAATTTAAATTGAAAATTTAATTGAAGTTCTTGTTGAATAATCCTGGATCTGCCCCTGGATGGAAGTTAATTGACAACTGGGAAAAGGGTCCCCGGCAGTGGGCAGAAGGCGACTGGACCAAGTTTGAACGCGGGTGAATTCAAGTCACAGCGCACTGCATATAGTCCGGTTGCTTAGGGCAAAAAAATGGCCAAATCGTGACACAGCGGATAAAAGCACCAAATTTTGCATGTGGGTACCTTTTGACATACTAAATCAAATTAGAGCCGTAGCCCACGGAAAAAAATTACCGTTTGGCCAAAAAATCCAAAATGGCCGCCAGTTTGTGAAATTTTGTAGAAATATATACATATCTATGTTGATTTTTATCAAATTAAGTATTTTCTCAATGTTTTCCACATCCTTATTACCCATATTATGCATATGTATCAGATAACAAACTAGTGTCCTTGGACTTATTGAAAAATCCAAGATGGCTTAAATGGGTAATAAGGGTGTGGAAAACTCTGAGAAAATAATTTATTTGATAAAAATGAACATAGGTATGTACATATTTGTAAAGAATTCAATAAATTGGCGGCCATTTTGGATTTTTTGGCCAAACGGTAAATTTTTTCCTTGGGCTACGGCTCTAATTTGATTAAGAATGTCAAAAGGTACCCACATGCAAAATTTGGTGCTTTTATCCGCCGTGTCACGATTTTTTCCTTAAGCCACGGACTAATAGCACTGTGCCTAATGACGTGCGGCCTCGTTGGGACGGCGTGCAATGCATCTGAAACTGCCCTTGTTTGTAAAAAGATATCAACCTGGATAATATAATTGAGGGTGATAGACCTCAACCTTTTTGAAAATAAAACTAAGCTTTTCATTACAATTATTTTAAGATAAATATTCAAGACGCAGCCCACCAGTACTTTGAAATAAAATGACTTTTCATTTTTTCTTTTTGTATTTTCAAAGTATAATGCTGCAATTTTTCATACAGAAGAATCGTTTTCAGAATTTCCTTTATTGGGAAAAGCTTTCATCGTGTTTTAGCCTATCATTATTGCTGCTTTGAGACACATGGGTTACAAAGAATAGTATTTTAACTAAGATCTATGAATTTCTTTAAAAAACTGCTTTAGACACGCAAAGAAAATTTACGTCTCAAGATTTGCACATTGACAAATCATGCAATTATAAATTTTAATAACAACAGACACCATTCAGAGTACAGGTTATTTATTCTTCTTTGTACTCCAGCATAACCATCGCATTGTTTTGGTACACAATTAATTCCTGCAAGTTTTCTAACTCTAATCGCAACATTCCATGATTTACAAGTTACGGTAATTTTTACAGTATCACAATGTACAGTTCAAAAATACACATATATAAATATTTCCTTCACCTTTGACGTACAAAGCTGCCTGTAGCACGTGTCACACGACTCAGGGTGTGATTGGGATGTGAAAAGGTATAGTGTATACAACATGCCGCACATGTAAATACAGATATAATATGCTCTGTTGAGGGGAAACAATTATGCATATCATATAACACATTAAGTAACAAACATCACTGCTGACAGTCCACTTTCTCACATTAATTATATGCGGCCTTTTAACAATGTGACGTACAGTCCATCGACTAAGAAATTCAAAACAGTCAGTAGAAGATTCAGTCCTGCTGCTGTTGTTTTCATCATTGGAAGAAATACACAGAAAAGTTTGATTTTCATGCCGATTCTACAGGGTATCACATTTAATTTTGTACAACACTATCAAGACCTTATATTGGTGCATGACACACTTTGGCGCTTTTAGTTTCAAAATATCTTCATTTTTCAATTAGATGACCAATAAATAACGTCCAAAAAGGGTAATAATCTATCTAGAATCTAGACAATTTTTTTCTAACCACTACGCCTTCTCTGTGAACTTAACCCCACGTGTCTGCTACAGTGACTGCCACCTGGTGACCAGATATATCATTATTTCTACATGTGCAAGGTTGTGATAGTATTCACAAGTGTGTAAGTGTGTGTCTATGTGTGTAAGTGTGTGTGTATGTGTGTGTTAACATATATCTATTGTTGGTCAATATACAGCAGGGTGATCCTAGGGTCAGTCAAATGTCATGTAAGATAAAGGCCACAGGCAACTGGCTTTAGTCTTCCAGATTCCTGAATGCTTGCACCATCTCTTCATAAAGTTCATCGAAGTCTGCTTTGATTTTTGTTTCTCCGTCTTTAACTGGGTCCTAGAAAAAGTGAGAAAAGATGTGGATGCATTGCTGATCACCTGTGAAAATATAAAACATATTTCATGTACCAATCTCTACACTCACTCGAGATAGTTATACTGAATTTACTAAATGGTTGAAATAAGAAATATTATATTACTCTCTATCGGTGAAGTAAGAATTGGCTAAAATATTCCTCAAAATTTCTAAGTTGCAAAATGAGCAAAAAAAAAAAAAAAAAAAAAAAAAAACTTTCACTGAAAAAAAAAAAAAAAAAAAAGAGTACCAAACTACCAATATGCCAATTTCCATGTCTCCATGAGTGCAATGTTTTACAAGATGGTGTGAATTACCTTGAACTTCATACTACTGAGTTTGTACATGATGTCTCCCATGGCTTCTCTGATGATTCCCCATGTAATCTTGTTCTCACTCTGTGCTGTTGTCTCCACCGCGTGGCGGGCCATGTCATAGAATGAGATAATATTCTTCAGCATCCCTGTGGTCTTGTAGAATGGGCAATACCTATGGTAGACAAGAATGTTAGTATCAGGCAGTGATGAAGAAATTTATATACAATCAAATAATGAAAAATGACATAACTGAGTTTGACATAATAAAATAATAGTTTACGTTTTCCAACTAATTTTCCACTTAAGTGTTTAACATCAAGCTGCACATTCTCCCAGTTATATAAAGTTAAAAATTAAAACCTTTACCTGTCATAGGGGGTGTAACCATTCTGTTGTAGAAAATCATCCTTGAGAATCTTAGCAATTTCCAATGTAATTTTATCTGCCTCAGCAAGGGAGCCCTAAAATCAATACATCATACAATAAATAGAGGAGACCCCCATTGAAGGGATGACTAGTGTAATGCTCATACAACATTTCATCCTTAGCTTTAAGACAAACAATGGTGAACAACAAGCTCAACAACTATTTTGAATTAGATGACATTCTGGAATACAGTGTTATGCTATCAACAATCATGTAGATAAAAACCAGAAATGTTACACAATACCAACTGTTATAATATCAACTATTAGATAACATTTTGTAGTGGAATCTCAGTCGGTGCTCTTACCTTGCCCACCAGCTGTACAATTTCTGATAGATCTTCTTCCTCTTGTAAAATTTCCTTTGTCTGAAATAAGAACATTAAATGAGAACAAATTATTTATAAAACAATCAGATCCATCTCTCATACACATAGATTTTGCTCAATTTTGATGACCAATATTTGACAACTTTACATAGCAGACATTAGGTTATCAGTCTGTACGTGTACAGTTAACATGTCGACATTTCAGGACATTGAGTCTTGACTGACCACTGTGGTCAGCTATGTCCAGCTCTATGCTGGTTGTAAAATGATCATTACATTAAAAAAACGGTCATGACAGTTTACCTTAGTCCTCAAGGGGGTAAACTCTGGGAAAGCTTTCTCATAGTAATCATCCAGAGCTCTCATGTATTTACTGTAACTGATCAGCCAGTTAATGGAGGGGAAATGTTTCCTCTGGGCAAGCTTTTTGTCCAATCCCCAAAATACCTGGACGATACCCAGAGTGGCCGAGGTGACAGGATCTGAGAAATCACCACCAGGGGGAGACACACTGCAAGGTAATACCAATTTGTGAATTGATTATGAATATGAATATCAAATGATACTAAACATCAATTTAAATTTCTAGGAACTGAAGTATTGTATTGTAAAGGCAATAAATTGAAATGTAATTGAAATCAAAACCTGCTCTGAACTTGATCAAAATTATGACCTCATCAGTACTGATGCAAAATAATTCTACATAAACACATAATCCGGTTGTCAAAAAGCCCCATGCATACCATCGATACTTACGCCCCCACAATACTGACGCTTCCCTCTCGGCTTGGGTTCCCAATGCACTTCACGCGGCCAGCACGCTCGTAGAAAGACGCCAGCCTAGCACCAAGGTATGCTGGGTAACCAGAATCAGCAGGCATTTCTGCCAGACGTCCTGAAATTTCTCTCAAGGCCTCGGCCCATCTGGATGTGGAGTCTGCCATCATGGAGACATTGTAGCCCATATCACGGAAATACTCAGACAAGGTGATACCTGAAATAGACAGTGGGCATGTTTTTAATGTTAAAATACTATCAAATAAATATTTTACTGTACTCTCAGATAGGCTAGCTACTTTAAAGCTGTTGTAAGAACATAACTATACATTTTATGCAAGCAAAAAATACTTTACTATAGAAAAAAAGGTTTTCTACTAATCAAAATGTGTGGACAAATGTGTGCATGTTTAAAACACCATGAAACAGCCAATTTCTAACACAAAACTCGATGAAGTACCCAAAATTCTCCTGTTCAATAATCTGTTGGCTCAAGGTTACCTGTGTAGATAGAAGCCTCCCTAGCAGCCACAGGCATGTTGGAAGTGTTAGCCACCAGTGAAGTTCTCCTCATAATAGACTCCTCTTTTCCTCCGATCTCCACCGTCAGCTCTGGGAAATCCCTCAATACTTCAGACATTTCGTTGCCACGCTCTCCGCAGCCTACGTAGATGATCACATCGCTGTTGGAGAATTTGGACAGTGACTGGGAGATGACAGTTTTGCCACAACCAAAGGCACCTGGAATGGCTGTGGTTCCCCCCTGGACACAGCTGGAAATATGGAGAAGTTTCTCATAAAGAAATCTCAAAGAATTTGACAATATACTAGGCCAGTAATCAGACAGTCAGGCATGATTTATCTATTTTTAAACACCCTTGATACTTTTGATAGAAATTTCAACTTTGGTGCTAAGTTTGACTGCGCTCAATACACTACACAGAAACACATTTGATTATTTTAGTTGTTTATAATTTACACAGAAAAAATCATAACACCATGTTATACAGGTAGATGTGACAAACCCAATGTTTTAAGTATTAAAATATAAACACACTGATAGTAACATCCACACTACTGTAACAGTCCTAAATGTGAGATGTTACATGTAGAACATAGCACATTGCACATCCACATCAAGATGCATTTCTTATCAAGTGACTTCGCAAAATTGAACAAACATACGGGAAAAGAGCATCCAGCACTCTCTGTCCAGTGAGTAGGGGGTGGTTAGCGGCCAGTTTGTCTGCCACTGGTCTCATCTGACGTACAGGCCACACCTGTAACATGGTGTACTGCGACTTCTCTCCATCAAACTCCGTCTCCAAGATCACGTCCTGTAGATGGCACAAAATGTACACACGTGAGTGAACTAAAATTGCTATAACAACAATTGGAGACATTTCTGCTATCATTTTGGGTAAAATTTCTTTCTCATGTAATTCTGCAATTCAATGAAGGATTCAAAACCGCATCATATTTGATGCATTTCATTTAAAAAATCTCATCATCTTGCAAGTTCTGTCAAAACATTGAAACTGGAACAGATAGGTCTTCCATAAAGAAAACTTACAAATCAAACATGGTATTCTTGAAAATGATCTTATTTTCCCTCAAAACAAGGTGAAATCCCTGCCCAAATACTTACATTGACAGTGTAATTGCCTGGGTCTGCCATCCATGTGACTGTGCCTCTGGCCTTGGGGGGCAACATGATCTTGTGTTTGATCAGGTTGTTCTCATAGACAACACCATACACATCACCTCCTGTAATGTGACTGCCAACCTGAAGATGTGAATTCAAAATAATAATCACTTCCTTTACTAATTTTCTATATATGTCTATGTTTATTGATCAATGCATACAAATAATGTTCTCTTTAAAACTACTTTAAGATTTAAAATTCTGATGCTCACTCATTTACTTACTCATTAAGGCATTCCCACTTTATAACACTTATCAAAATAAATTTTGGATTTAGATTATCACTCTACTTGAAAATCTTCGTTATCTAGCAACCTTTTTCACATCTGTCTAACTCAAGGTTAGACAAGAGGTTTAGTGTCTTACCCTGATTAACTCAAGTTGAGACAGGAGTTTAAGTTTCTTAATACCCTGATAAATTCAATTAGGCAGTTTCTTACCCTGATGAACTGAGGTTCAAACTCCCACTGAATGCCTCTGTCGAGAGCAGGCGTGTTCACACCTTTTGGAATGTAGATACTCTGTGTGAGTTCATTAATGTCCTTCAGAGGGCGCTGGATACCTGAGAAGGAAGAGTCACATGTCACACTGTACAGCATTCACTCATTAATATAAAATGAAACCTCTAGTTCTGATACACAACATTATTTTTCATAATATTTTCAAGACAAAACAAAACTATTGCATTATTATTCAACTTACAAAGACACAATTAGTTTGGCACAAAAAGCCCTATATTCTGGGAACCATGAGTGACCATGATGACAGCTGTGACATTACCAATGTGAAAGCATGACCACAATACTGACCATCAAAGATACTGCCCATGATTCCTGGTCCCAGTTCCACAGAGAGAGGCTTTCCTGTCCTCATCACTGGGTCCCCCACTGTGACACCCGCTGGAGAGAGACTTAAGGACAGGTAACACAATACAGGTAACACAGCACAGGTAACACAGTAGAGGTGACACAAAGTCAGCAATGGCCAAATACCCCCCTCCCCTTTCTGTCATCCCCGATACTCCAATCATATTTGTAGTTAACTTTAATATTACACTTGGGCCTTTTCGACCTGAAAAATTACCATTTGCTGGAAAAGCATATAAATAATGATTTTTATTCCCAAAAATAAGATAATTTCTAAAATGAGTACTTGAACATTGTACAAACAAACAAACAAACAAAAATTATAATAATAATAATAATAAATAAATAAAACATACAGCAAATTTCTGGACAATGGTGTTGCCATTTGAGCTATCAGATAAATCCCCCCTCCCTTCCCTGTTGAGAAAGGATACATGTGTCTTCGTAGACTTGGATGGTCGCCATGTCTCCCTCCAGACGAATGATCTCCCCGACCAGTTCATCGTGTCCCACTCTCACCAGCTCGTACATAGCAGCTCCAGACATGTGCTGGGCTGTTACCACTGCAAGGACACAAAGACAAACATTGGGTTATACTGTATCACATTAGGTATAACATTATATTACATCATATATACCATTACATTATACTACATGACATTACATGACAACACAGTACTAGTATCTCAGATTTTAATATAATATAAACATATAAAGTATCTCTAAATAATATAAATAATAATATCTAATACATGTCCTTTTGGAATATATCTTAACTCATGGCAAAATTAGTTCTTGCAATTCTATAAACCATATAGAAATTGCTCATTTGGAAAAGAAAATTCTCCTTAGTGGTTATTATCTTGTCAGCTGCTGCCCTCTATAGGCAAAATATCTCACCAGGTCCAGAGACGGCAAACACGGTCCCTATCATGGACTCCTTGTCTGCATCCTGGAGCTTTGGCAGCTTTTGCGTTCTTTCCATTCCACCAGCCTAAGAAAAAAAAAAAAAAAAAAAAACAGAGATGAGTATATGGTACTATGCGTAATGGTCAACTGGTCATTTTTTAGTAACATACAATTACTGATATACATATAAAAAGTATGTTACTTATATCAAATCGCAAAAATGTAAGCTATGGTTCAGTGATTAAGGCAACTTTTTCAATTTGACAATGAATGAATGAACAGAATGAATGAATGAACAAAAATAAATAAATAAATAAATGATAATGAATGTTTGTGACAATGCAACTGATAAACAAACATACATAACTTCAGATAAGGCAGTCAACAGGAACTGAAACTAGATCTGTCTAGCTGTATATATGATAAAAGTATTACCTCCCCCCCCCCCCACTCCCCCAGCACCCTCATTATAATAAATATTGCTATTTCATCTATCTACACAACATGTACCCGTTAATACCAACTCTCATGATCTTCACATTATCAACTTCAAATGTCATAAATCTATCCTATTCTACCATGACAGTTTACACATACAATGTCACATGTACCAACCATAGCTGTCAGGCAATAACCAAAATAAATCATTACGAAAAACACTGAGCAAAAGAACTGGGGTGAATTACTGGCATAAAACTCCCCATGAAATAAATTTTCATGCCCGTAGCCACTTTTTCATTTTTTTTTTTTGAAAAAGCAGATCTTTTACCAGATACCTTTTGTGTACCTAAATCAAGTTTACCTAAGCCAGACCTTTCCCTGTCAAAAAGGGTGGTTTGTTCATAACCCCTTAGCCTCCCTGGATATGGGTATGATTTTTATTAATTTTTTCACACTTCTTCCTTCATGCCCTACATAAAATGTTTCAACAATTACCCAAATTACTGTATTCAATCATATTTTCAGACAAGTTGCTGAATTTCTCTTGTGATTTATTTTATGTATATGTATATACAGTATATATGTAATTGAACTCTTATGGAGCTAAATATGTTTTCTACATAGTTGACAATAACCATACATATGGTTGCTGGGGCATTGTACAATAAACAAATAAAGGATCCAAACTGACCACCTGATAAACAACTAGGAATTATAATACAATAATAACAGAAACTAAAAACATACTGAAGGCGCTACGACTTGTCATTTTCCTGCATGTACATTTAAAGAATATTTGGTACAAGAAGTAATCAATAATGACAGCATTTCTTTAATTTATATGGCATATCCCATCCCCTTTTTCTCAAAAGGTGAGTTGAGCAATCAGAGAAACCATACTCTACACCATGACCTAAGTCTGGTAATGCTAATATGAAGATGTCCCTTTAATTTTAAAGACCTCAGAGAAAAGTCATGACTTGAGGGGAAACAGTACCAGTACGTCTGTCTGTTATTGTGTGTTAATTCCGTACTAAATAGCATTCTAATAAGCACATATATCGAAAAAGCTCAAAAAGACCATTGAGCAATATCAATTAAAAAAGAAGATCTCTCTTTTCGATGGAAATTAAAGGAATATCGATCTAAATAGTTGGTCTCGTGACCTACCATGACCAAGGATGACAAGCCGGTGAAATCGACAAGGCCTCGGTCTATCCAGTTTTTCTCAAATTCAACGGAATAACAGTGCTGTTTTTCCTACATATAATTTCTACAAGTATAACGCTTAGTTATGCACGACTCTGACAAGAAACAGTGACTGAGTTTTGCTTAATTTTAAAGAACAATCTACTTAAACAGTTCCACACTCACCATCTTTCAGAAGGTCATATGATTTCGAGGTCAGTCTCGCGCAATGACGTATGTCCGGTTTAATTTTTATTTCCGGTTTGAAATAAGCATGATGTGTCGCTAAATGAATCTCCCAATAAAAAACTGTACAAGAAGAAGACAATGAGCACAGCAATAACAATATTAGGTAAGCAGTAATATTGGGAGCATAAGGAAATATTTGTTAGATATTCCATTGGCTAGTGTAACCGTTTTTAAAAGCACCGGTTTGCAGGTAACATGAAAGCTGTACATAAGCAGCTCATTTTAATAATAATATATCCGCCTGACGCATATTCGCCATATGTTAACTTGGCAGTCGAAATTCGCAGTCTGTACTTCGGTTTACTTTGATAACTTTATATTTGAAAAATTTGGGATCACTTTCAAATGTTTTTTGAATGTGTGTATTTTTCAACAGCTTAGAATAGAACTTTTCCCACAACCATATAAAGGACTCGTTGATTTTTAATCGTAATACTAATGGTTATCAAAGTTAAGTTATGTGGGGGCTGATCAATGTCTTTGCTATTCATATTAATTAGTTTAGTGCCAGTACTGGTGTATGTCAACTTCAAATATATAACTACAAGATAACAGTCTGTGATGTTAGCCTCTGGTCCTACGCCCACAACAAGTAAAAATTTGTTTGGACCAGGAGAGTTTTCAGAAAGTGTGAATTTAGTGGTCCACCATGGCCATTAGATTTTTTCTCATTAAAGTTTTCAAAAAAGCCTTTGAGTTGATAAAATCTCTCATGAAATGTAACTGTGACATGATGACTGTAAATAAAAAATAAAGAAATCAAAATTTGAAAAAATGAAATTTCGATAAAATCAAGCTCTTCTTATTACACATATTAGCGCAATAGGGGAAAATGTCTAGGCTTATTGATTTTTTTTCGAACTAGTGAATCCTGACATTCGGACCAGTAGATTTTAGGAAACTGATGGTCCGAATGACCAGTAGGATGGAAAGTTTATGGCACAGACTGAGATAATATAATGCTTATGTATATTAAATGTATAAAGATATTAATCAGACCAAAAGAAATATAATTATAAAACAGTCCCTTACTAGTAAGTCAAAAACAATATTCATACTCTCTCGTATATATGATTCAAGTATTAAACTTTTCAATTTCTACACTAAAAAATTGAGCTATACCTGACAGAGCTTTCGATCACATCTGTGATCTTTTTCAGTGTGATGTCATATATCAACTGTAGTTTAAAAACTATGTTAAAACTTAGTTGTCTCCATCATTCTGGTATTTCTGTTGTCTGAAAAGCATTTTTTTTCTGTTCTAGGCACTTCCATACTGGCCCTCCTGCTGGCAGGATACTTTGGTCAGAAGTTCATGCCACCTCCAAAGCCAAAGATTGTAGGAATAGATTTAGGTAGGTATTTACAGTGTTACAGAGGCTGTGACAAAACAATTAACATTATTTATCATTTCAAGAAAACCCTGGCATTTAAGAATATCTAGAAATGTTTAATTGTGTACTGAAATATATTTTAAAGAAAAATTGTTTGGGTAGATTTTTACAGTGAACAATGCTTCAGCATTGAAAGGACGAGCAGTTTCTAATTAGTATATTTGCTGACTACAGGGCTTTTGATGTATATTTTGTAGACCATTATAAGTGTAACATTCACAGGAAAAAAAAAAGAATTTTATTGGGAAGTGTTACATAACCCTTGGTATATAAATTAACCATAAATATACCTTTGGTAAATGTGAACAATTACATGTGCAACCAACCACACGTCTCTTTGAATTGGATATGAGACTGAGTATCATATTAAACCTCATGCCAATCACTAGTATATTCTTCAAATTAAAGATAAAATCTCGAGGCGTATGTTACACAATGGGATCTACAGACTCATTTGAATCAGACACAAAGGCTTAGAATGCTGTACCATTATTAAACCCCAGGCACGTAACAAAGATAAAATCTTAGTTGGGAGCCACACAGCTGTGAAATTAAAGGATGCAGTTTTAAAGATAAGTTCTATCTATACTTCAGGGACCACATATTCATGTATAGGTGTGTATCATGCAGTCACTGGACAGGTGAGGGTGATACCTGACAAAGAAGACCATCTGTGTATACCAAGTGTAGTGGCATTCAGGTGAGTTGATATTTTATATGTATATTTGTATAGTTACGGGTAGAAAAAGTAAATGTTAATGTTTTTTTTCATTTGTCTGTAGATTTATATTTTCTACATATTGTTTTTTTGTGGTCACAAAGCCAAACTAGTGGAAGTCGCAAAAAAAGTCTGGCCATAGGTAAAGACCAAGAGAATGCCCACAGTTATTTTTTCAGACTCTGTTCCCAAAGAACTTATCCCAGTCTATTAAGTGTAAGATTACACTGTAAGAAATGAAAGTTTTAGTAATAAGTGACTTAGTTCCAGCTAGCAAATTGCTTTAAACAATTTTTTTCTTCTCAGTGAGTAAACGGCTCCCATTTTCTCAAATTAGTTTTTCTCACAAAAAATTGGAGGTCAACTAAAGAACGGCAAATAAACCTCTCTTTAATTCTGATAAAGCTACTATAAAGCTTTGTCACAAACAAAGTGTGACACACATGTAAAATTTTATATATTAACTTAAATCAACCTGCCATATGTACTGAATTTAATTACACAGGATGTATACATAACTCTGTTGCATTGGCATTGTTGCATTATGATGCTTGTGACAATGTCACTCAGTGACAATCTCATAGATATTGAGCTTCCAGTTGGTGCTTCAATAAATCTTTTGTGTCCCCTAGGTCATACTTATAATCTCAGTGTCAGTAAATCTTTTCATAGTGACCATCTTAACGTGACTGTTGGCTATGTGTAAACTTTACGTCCTGTATTCAATTGCAGAGAGAAGGCTGTGGTGGTGGGGCATAGGGCAGTTGCCCAGGCCGAACACAACCCCTCCAACACCTTCTACGATGGGAAGAGATTCATAGGGAAGGCGTTCAGCACTGAAGAGCTGGCCAAAGAGGCAGGCAGGTATCAGTTCAAAGTGAGTTTTATGGTGAAGTTATCAAAATGATCAAAGTTATGGATGCTCTGGGGTAGCACAACATTTTTTTACTCTTAGCCAAATCACCACTTTTTTTGTCAATTTTTTATGAAAATGGTTACAATTTGACTAACACAAGTCGAATCAAGCCCTTTTCCTTTAGCCAATTTAAGTAAGTTTTAGCATTTGGCGGAATTGGCGAGTGTTAGCGCTATCCCAGACACTTTTTTATGATTGCATGATTTGCATATCTTGTGAGAAATACTCGGTAGGCAAGAAATCAGCAGAATATGTTATTTTGCTTTACAGATTATTCTTCCTTCTAAAGTTGGCTGCGATCAGCAACCTTTCCTACATGTGGTGGTTATGCTTAGTGTAATGATTCCATTTTTTTTATTGGAGAAAATCATTAATTTTTCAGATATATATGGTGGTTATGCTTAGTGTAATGATTCCAATTTTTTTTTCATTGTAATGATTCCAATTTTTTTTTCATTGGAGAAAATCATTAATTTTTCAGATACATAAACACGAAATTATTAAAATTTATATATATCTGTATAGCATTTGTGGTGCTTTCACTGTAAAGAATAGAACTTTAGGGTATCCTGCTTTTACTGTGTAGAATAGAACTTTAGGGTATCCTGCTTTTCAATTTTGTTGCTTCCACATGCACGCAATAGTATTTATTACCTTAATATGTACAGTATATGTAAAATTCACACTTTTCCCCACCGAAAAGATTGAGTCATAACTGTATGATTTCAGTATTTGATATTATTTGAGATGTTAGGTTATAATTGCATAATACATACTTAACAATGTGGCCTCTCGGAGGCAGCTTCAGTGCAGTAAGGAAAGAAAATTATAACGTTTCAGTTGGTGCCCGATGAGTACGGCATGATAAGGTACGCCATACAGCAGAGAGACAATGTAACCATGGTGACACCAGAGTATATAGGGTCCCAGATCCTGACCACTCTAAAACAGAGCGCGGAGACCAACCTGAGCAGTCCTGTGACCAGGGCGGTCATGTCCGTACCTGCTGAGTTCGATGAGATGCAGAGGAATTACACAAGGATGGCAGCCAGGCTAGCTGGGATTGATGTCCTCAGGATCATCAACGAGCCTACAGCTGCGGCCCTGGCGTATGGTCTACATAAAAAAGAAGGTACCAACAACGTCCTGGTGGTTGACCTGGGTGGAGGAACGCTGGACGTATCCTTGCTGAATATACAGGGAGGGATGTTTTCTACACAGGCAATGGCAGGTAATGTCAGTTAATACAAATTCTAACACTATCCACACTGTGGTGATCATCCAGGTGTTTACATGCTGGAGTTTGTGAAAAGGCACCAAGTTCTAGATTAATCTGTTAAGAATGATAATGATCTTATTGTACATAAGATGTGATGAAATTAATATGGGAACAAATTGTCTGCTTATAAATTACCCCAATATTAGGTATTAACTGTAGTTCAAAATTTGTTTAGGGAACAACCACCTTGGTGGACAGGACTTTAATCAGAGGCTTTTCAACCATTTGTTACGTCAGATAAAGCAGAAATTTGGACGTGAACTCAAAGATCCAGAAGACCTCCAGTTACTACGACAACAGACAGAAGACATCAAGTTAAACTTGACCAATCAGGATGCGGTATTTATTCACATCCCCTTACATTCCTTTAGGAAATCAGGTCACATGGCCTTTTACAAAGACAAAATCATGAGGGCCACATTTGAAGAATTGAATGAAGATTTATTTCAGAGAGTTTTAGATCCAGTTAAAGCTGTATTGCATACTGTAGAAATGGAACCTAGTGAAATAGATGAAATAGTCTTAGTTGGTGGTTCTACACGCATTCCAAAAGTAAGAAAAATGATAAGAGAGTACTTTGATAAAGATCCCAATACATCTATAGACCCTGAGTTGGCAGTAACTTACGGAGTTTCTATACAAGCAGGTATTATTGGAGGAATGTGGCCACTCACAGTGAGTGCAATTGAGCTGCCATCTAGGGTCAAGAAAATTCATATACGATGATGTATTAGTCATATGCACACATGTGCATTATTTATTTATGAGTTGTGCTAAAATATTTTCTAAGCTAGTCAGCTTTATTTAAGTGCAATATTGGCTGTTTTTTTAATCACTGGTTGGATAGCACTACAACTATTATTTTACAAAATTTTACTTGATGTTTGTAGTATGTACATCATTATTTGATGTTTAGACATCATGTAGTCTGATCACCAGTGTGGTATATGCTACTATTGCTCACGGCTCTAAACACATTGTTTAATGTCATTTGCTCCATTGTGCTATGGAGGTTAACATTGCAGTCATGATACACAGGGGAGCTTTAGTTTCCTTATATTTAATTTCATCTTCATTTTATTGTTCATAGGTAATATAACTACGCATTAGTATCTTATTTTCTTCCACAGTATTTATCTCATCTCTTCTGGAGAACATTTAGGTTTGGGTGCCATCAGTTTCCTTTTCCAGAGGGCAATTTATCATAAGATTAATCAGAAGCCCATTAAATCTTCTCAACACTTATTAAGAACTCTGCAATTTGTCTGAAATAACTCTGCATATGTGGTCACATGTAACTATGATTGGTTATACATTTGAAATGGCCTGAATCGGCCATTTCTCAGTTAGGGGGTCTCTGGCTGCCTCTAGTCACATATCTGCGATGATATCTTGAACGGGCTGAAAGTGTTTTTGTCCTTTATCATGACTGTGACTTCATAGAAGTGGAAGACTGTGGGATCAGTAATAATCAACCAGCAAGATTTCTGTTGCCACTGAGTTTATTCTTTCTCTCTCCCTGTCCCTCTGTCCCTTCTGAGAGGATTCAGGGGATTTTATACATAAATATCAAAGACATTCCTGTGATCAAAGAGATACATTTAAGATAACTGTAAGGGCGACAACATGTCCCTTCACCTTGTGCCCAGCCAGTGTTATCGACCTGTCTCTGTCTGTCCAGTTATAAATGCTAAATTTTTGTCATGGCAGGTCATTTCTGACCCTGCCCTGTAATTACCAAAATGATGCTAGAGATGTGTCATGGTAGGTTATTTCTGACCCTGCGTGTCATAGCAGGTCACTTCTGACCCTGCCCTGTAATTACCAAAATTAACCAAATTTAACATGAAACCTTTATGGAAAAGGTTTGATACTGAATCCTATTTGGTGCTCTCTGCTGGTTGAAAGCGACGTGAAAAGGCTACTCATATCATTTCCTTATTGCAACCTTATACATTTGCTCATGTGTAATAATAATAATAATAATAAGATTCTTATATGGCGCCTTACATTCTATCTCAAGGCGCCTTACAATAATGGCTAATATACTAAAATCATTAAAATGACTACAATATTTTAATCATAAACTCTCATTGGAAACCATTTAAAATTTACACTACTAAAAATCAATCTTATTAAAAAAAAAAAAAAAAAAAAAAAAAAAAACAAAACATATATATATTAAAATAAAATCTAAGAGATATAGACAGAATTAAAAAAGTGGGTCTTTAAAAGAGATTTAAAATTGTCAAAGTCTTCTGTTTTCCTAATAAAATTTGGTAGACCATTCCACACTCTTGGGGCGTAGATTATAAAAGCACGATCTCCATAACTTTTTAGGCACCCCTTCTCTAAAACAGAATGTTCTAAAATAAAATCATTCTCAGTATTAAAACGTGTGGACCGCCGTGGTAAGTTAAAACAGATAAGATCAGATAAATATAATGGTCCTTGTGAATGGATCGCCTTAAAAATAATACAGAGTACTTTAAAATCAATCCTCTGCTTCACAGGCAGCCAGTGTAATTCTTTCAGAATGGGAGTGATATGGTGTGTACTATTGTACTTAATTTGACAAACCAGTCTTGCAGCTGAGTTTTGAATAACTTGTAACTTTTTAATCTGATAGTCACAAATACCAAAGAGGAGACTATTGCAGTAATCTAATCTTGATGATATAAATGCATGTACTAATTTTTCAGTGGTTTTGTTATCTAACACTTTCCTTATTTTTCCAATGCGCCATAGTGCATAAGATGCTGATTTACACACTTCAGATACACGCTTGCCCATAGTGCCATTTTCATCGAGGGTAACTCCCAGATCTTTTACAGAACTAGATGGTTTTATAAGAACATCTCCTATGCAAATGTTGGCATTTGCTACATTTTTTCTATTTGCCTTGAACCTTGATGTAAACCATATCAACTCAGTCTTACTATCATTTAAAGCCAACATGTTCACTTTCATCCATTCTCGAATCTCTGCAAGACAAGTCTCCATAGAAGTGATTGTTGCAGACTGGCTGCTCTTGCATGTAATATATACTTGTGTGTCATCTGCAAAAATAACAGTGTTCAGACCATGCTTTAGTATGATATCTTCTACAGGTAACATGTATAATGAGAATAGGATCGGACCTAACACAGACCCTTGTGGAACACCGTACTCCAAGTTAACTGGCTGAGATAAAACCGACTCTATTGAAACCCTTTGTGTTCTGTTTTTCAGGTAAGAGGTAAACCAACTAAGTGCAAGTCCATTCACTCTAAAACGATGCTGCAACCTGTGAAGAAGAATATTATGATCTATGGTATCGAAAGCCGCTGAAAGGTCTAGAAGAACTAAAATGACATCTCTTTGTTTATCCAGGGCAAGCATTATGTCGTTGTGGACTCGAAGTAGAGCTGTCTCAGTGCTGTGGCCTTCTCTATAGGCAGACTGGAATTTCCCAAAGAGTTTATTTTCAGATAGATAGCTGCTTAGTTGGGAACATGCCATTTTTTCAAGAAATTTACCTAAAAAGGGTAGATTTGATATTGGTCTATAGTTTTTCAGGACATTTTTACACAGCCCTTGCTTTTTAAGTAATGGTCTAACAATTGCAGTCAGGAGCTGATTATCTTACAACTGTCTGTATAATGCATAGTTCTTTAAGTGGGTGAACCAGCAATCTTGGTCTCTGTGAGAACCTATAAATCACAGGTTTCTGTCCATGTGGACTAACACGAGACACACATTCTGTAAAATATCCATGCATTGTTCTTACTTATAAACAGAAAGACTTACCTAACTTGCAACAGGACATAAAATGGCAGCTGTGCAAAAGTTCTCAATCACATGTGTGCTACAAAGCAGTGGTTGTAATATTAATTTATTGCTTCACTGGTGCAGATACAATATGACAATCACTCTTTATTGCTATCCATCTTCATGGATTGGTTCACAAGAAAAAATTATAATAGTATTTTCGAAACTTATCTAATTATCTGTATGCAACGACTGAGCTTTTTGTTCTCAATCCCTGAGGTTATGCAATAACAGTGATGTAAACCAACATTGTTATCACTCTGCATTTTTATCAATCTTCGTGAAATGTTCCAGAAGAAAAAAAAATGAAGTAGCATTTTTGAAGTGTCTGATTAGTTGTATGCAATGACTGAGGAGGTTATACAATAACAGTTTCGGAAGTCCTTGCCTCTTTGTTTCTTTGTAGATGATCATAGTTCAAGGATTATACAAGAAAAATATGCTGCCTTACAAATTGTTCATGTTTTCTTTCTTACAAGACTTGATTTTCATAAAGTGTACATATGACAAGTATATCAATTTTACATTTATCTGGAATCTTGCTTTCCTTTAATCCTTCTCAATCAATCATCTAACAACTCGGAGACAAAGGCATTGTTGTTCCAGAGGAAGACCGAGGCTGGCTGCTTCATCAGCTTTATCAAAATTTAAAAATTGCAGACCTGATAATGTAGTTGTTGGACTAAATGCAACATACCTGACACCTGGTGCAAAGACATGTTTCAATGAAAGTACTGCATCAGTAACAGTTTTCGATTGAGTTTTATGAACAGTGCAGACCCATGCTAACTTAAGAGGGTATTGGTATCGAGACAGTTTTACTGACTGCTGTTCAAAAAGTTCTACATATGGCTTAAGTTTTACACTGTTTGTAGGGATATTTTCAGGTCTTACTGTTTGTTGCCCGGTATTTGTATCTATTTTGGGGTTATCAAAATGTACCCAGATGTACTGTGGGTTGATTTAATGGTTTTGTACCTTGTTCAATCTTCACAACAGTACCCATAATGCCATTTGAAAGTCCATCACCAACATTAAGATCTGTTTTAAGCATTTATAGCAATTTCTATCAATGGTCTTTATGCTAAAAATTCTTTAGCAAAAAGAACCTTCTTTTTTTTTTTTATTTGTCCTGAACTTGAATTCATGATATCAGCTGCTTCTATTGTAATGCTGTCTCTTACAAAGTGTCTCTTACAAATCTTTGTTTTGTTCATCAACTTCTTTGTTCCTGGGGAAAACATACAGTTCTGTTGAATCTGCTGTAACTTGATCATTCACACGTAAGAACCATTGCTTTGTCATAAGGTTTCAATCTTCTTCGATTTTCATTGTACGTATAGCCTTAAGCAAATTAGCAAATGGTTGATCATCTTTTTGCCTCATCATTTTTGAAAGTTCATATTTTAAGAGCTTCTTCATTTCTTTCATATGATGTAAATGCAGAATTTAAGATGTCTTGGCCTCTATGAGGATTAAACAAACAATCTATTTTTAAAATATCTTTCTGGGTCATGGTCTTTTAATCCTTTTAAATATCTAATAACAATGGGTCTGATGCGCACACTAATAAACCATAGTTGTTTAATAAGGCAATGTCTTTACTTTAACTATCACTATCATCATTTTCACTATCTAAGATATCTTTGTTAGTTTGTTTGTTTTGCTTTGCTTTGAACTATACATTCTATAATTGTCAACAAAATGTCCAAAGGACATAACTCAAATGTTCTGTTATTGGTCCTATTCCAATACCTTTCTAAATCAGACTTTGTCCATATTTGATCCAAATTTTTTCTCCCTATCTTGTGTTTTAAGATATTACGAGGTAAAAACAATCTCATTGCCTCTATATCTGCTGCTATACAGTACATTTCTTGACTTAAAACTTCAGTTTCATGCCTGTGCATCTGTATAGAGCTTCCATAACACTAATCTCTATGTGAGTATAACATACTTTTCCTAGTGTTTCAATCTCAGTAACAGTTTCACTATTTCCCTCCGTAGCTTCCTTTTGAGCAGCCCTCAAAAGTTTACCCATTCACTCTCTTTTCTTTGAGATATAGGACACTATATAGCAAATGCAAGCATAAGCATCTACAGTATATTGTATATCTATGTTGCCATCCCAAGCTTCTAATAAATGTGGGTTATACTGATTAACCCAACATTGTCTTGGTTCCTGTTTTAAAACTATCATAGTTTTTTTTTTTTTTTTTTTTTTTTTTTTTTGGCTAAAATGCCCCCTGAATATTCAAGGCCCTCCTGCTAGCTCTAAACATCGATGAGCTGAAAGGGACATGTTCTTTTCATCGATAGTGAATTTTGTCAGTTTCTCTGAAGCTTTTCTGGCTTGTTTTCAAATGAATTTTTTTTTTTTTTTTTTTTTTTTTTTTTTGGGGGGGGGGGGGCTTATCTTCATCTAATTTATGGGCTTGCATATAAAAGTTCTGGTAGATACTAGAATCTAGAAGTTTGATTTTCTTTCCTGGGTTGGGTCATCTGGTGGTATATTTCTTACCGAGGGAGGAGTCTCCCTGTCCTGACTGCAAGCGAGTTCCTGGTCTTCCTGGCACTAGAGTTTTAGACATGGTTCTACTTCAGGATCAGCCACAGGTCTCCACCAGTTTCACAATCAATAGGACAACAAGATATCTCCTCGGTTAAGACCCTTTATTCGTTCTGTCTCATCTGCTGGAAGTCCAGCTTTTATATATTTTATCCAAGGAAATATTTTGTATTCAGAATCTTAATTATAACTTCCTCAGTAGAGGTTCTAACATAACAAGGTATGAGGGTCCAACACTTGGAGGTAGATCACCTTGAATATACAACTCAACACAGAGAGTTACTGGAGAGACCTTTAGGCTTCGTTCACATGCAATGTCTATTTTCTAATTTCTATTTTCTATTTGCGCTATCTTATGATCACGGTCTGTGCCCTGAATATCCCGCCGCGTAATTACTGGCAGCGCGAGCCAGTTACTTATAGTAACTTATAGTAACTGGCTCGCGCTGCCAGTAATTACGCCGCGGGATATTCAGGCCACAGACCGTGATCATAAGACATACCGCAATTAGAAAATAGAATTTAGAAAATAGACATTGCATGTGAATGAAGCCTTATTGTAGCTCCTCCTCAGCATCAAACTGCTGATGTTGGGATTCAGAGGATCTTATATAGTGAAACATCAAAGACATACCTTTATATAAAAGACTTCCAGGTTAATTACTATTGAAAGCGACATAAATTCTAATGCTAATCTACATGACATATATTCTAACATTACTCTACACCTAACTTCAAGGGGACAGTGTGTCCAGTGACAGAAAGAGTGTCTTCTGCTAAGGTACTATGCTGTTGTATATCTCTCCTTAACTACCTGCCTGTCTGGCCAGGCTCCTACTCCCCTGTAATTAAAGGGATAATAACTCTTCGTTTCGGCCAAAAAATGAATTTTCCTGGAGTAAACAACAATTTTCCCATACTTACCAATGGTTAATGAATCCATTTTTACATTCAAAGTTAGGCCCTGGTTTTTTTCTAAAAAGTTTGGTTTTTTGTTAAAATCTCTTAAGAGATTTTAACAGATTATAGCCATCAATGGAGGTCACGTGGTCTAAAGACAAGCTCAGATATCAGAATTATAGCTATAACAGCTGTTTTTTGAGGGAAAACAGAATATATTATATTTTTATGAGTCATTCACAATGTTTTTATTGTGAAATACAGATTTCATACGAAGAGTTATTATCCCTTTAACTTTTATTGTGTCCATGTCACTGACATAAGTGGCCATGGCACAACTGCAGTTAAGAGAATTATATTTGAGAATAAAGTTGAAAAAATAACAAATAAAAACTAATATAGAACTATGATAGAGGCATCACTTCAGAAGCACTACTGTTCCTGAGATTCAAAGAAACTGTCAGTTCTCTCAAGTAATGTACAAGAGCAGCTTGTGTATTCAATTCCAAATCTAAAGCTTTCTTATTTGGATCTCCAAGCCCATTGCTGTTTTTGGCTATGGGAATCAAGGATGACATGCAGTGTCTATATCGCTTGCATCCCACTCCCTCACATTTTTCACATCATTATACACAAGTGCCATTAATGCCATACAGGTGCATTGTGAGCCAGCAGTTCCTTCTATAAATATGCCACTACCTTGATGAATCCTGCCTTGGACAATAGACTACTATCTGGACCTAGTGACCATTAAAACATCTATGTCATTTAAACATTTAAGCACGCAGTAAAACGAGAGTCCATTACATGACACTGATAAAATTCGACTCAGTAAACAAAATGCTAAAACTCACCTGTCTTGTTTTTATCTTACTGGTCCATTTCTTGCATCTCTTCTGGTAAAGCGACCTGTTATATAAAAACATACTGGTTATTAGTCTATGGAAGCTTTTAAATCGTCAATATAAGATGCTAGTCTTTACCACCTCATTTTTGCCCTACGTTTGCCTTTTAACTAGTGGATAAATATTTCTGCTTACCTCTACCACTTCGTAATCTTCGTATTCAAGGACCCCAAAGTCCTCGACAGCCTCTTCATCCTGTAAATATATGTAAAGGTAAAATATAAAATGTAAAGAGACAACCGATCTTTGTTACTGCATACTAAATGATCTAAACGTACATACGATGATTAATAAAAGTTTGGTGTAACCCTACCTGTTATTTCACAATTTTCTTAAGTATAAAAATATGTTACTCACCTCCAACCTAAAAGCCATTGTCGTCCCGTCGTCCAGGACAATTTTGAGGATTATTTTGTTACAGTCGTTACACTGTCACACCTATAACCGTCCCATTTTTGATGAAACAGCGACCAATGGACAGGTTTTTTATACACATTCTGTTTCTTACAGTGCGACATGTGCAGAAGTGTATCAATTGTACATTTATCTGGAATCTTGCTTTCCTTTAATCTTTTTCATTAAAATTCTTAACCCTGTTGCTCGGCAATCTCCTGTGTTGTTTTGTAAAGTAAACTCGTAGCTCTGAAAAGTACGGCAAATTAGCAAGTGGTTGATCATCTTTTTGTCTCATTATTATTGAATGTTCATGTTGTAAGAACTTCAGACTGAATGTCCCGAGTGCTCATGGTGGACCTTTTCCCGAATATTTCCCTCCTGTTAGGATCTGATTTCTCAGCGTTCAGCTGCCCCCTTCACTACTTTCCTGTAAAGACAAAATAGATTTTCAATAATCCATTACTTTCTAATCAAATAAACTTTCATTGGAGATGATGCACATGGTTTGCCATATCCAGGCACATTATTGCACACACTTACACATAGAAATTGGTGTTCATTTTCCAAGTGAAGCTTTGGACAGTGTTCAGGGTGTTCGTGTTTAAACAACAGGCACTCAATATCGAATGTAGCTCTGTATGGCTAGTATCGGTCTTATGCACCACAGCAAACAATCTTCGAACAACTCCGAGACAAAGGCATTGTTGTTCCAGAGGAAGACCGAGGGTGGCGGCTTCATCAGTTCTATCAAAACTTAAAAAGTTGCAGACCTGATAATTTAGTCGTGTGACTAAGTGCAACATACCTGATACCTGGTGCAAAAACATGTTTCAATGAAACTACTGCATCAGTAACAGTTTTCGCTTGAGTTTTATGAACAGTGCAGACCCATGCTAACTTAAGAGGGTATTGGTATCAAGCCACTTTTACTGACTGATGTTCAATAAGTTCTACATGTGGCTTAAGTTTTACACTGTTTGTAGGTATATTTTCAGGTCTTACTGTTTGTTGCCTGGTATTTGTATCTATTTTGGGGTTATCAAAATGTACCCAGATGTACTGTGGGTTGATTTAATGGTTTTGTACTTTGTTCAATCTTCACAACAGTATCCATAATGCCATTTGAAAGTCCATCACCAACATTAAGATTTGTTTTAAGCATAACACTTGCATTTATAGCAATTTCTATCAATGGTTTTAATGCTAAAAATTCTTTAGCATAAAGAACCTTCTTTCTTTTTGTTTGTCCTGACCTTAAATTCATGATATCAGCTGCTTCTATTGTAATGATGTCAGAACAAAGTGTCTCTTACAGATCTTTGTTATGTTCGTCAACTTCTTTTTTCCCCCGGGGAAAATATACATTTAGCAATTTCTGTCAATGGTTTTAATGCTAAAAATTCTTTAGCAAAAGGAATCTTCTTTTCCAAAATTCTTGAAGCATGCTTTTGGAGTGTACTCGGAGTGTACCGGCTCATGATGGCGTTTCTCAAAAGGTAGTGCATCACTTCAAAAGCACTACTGTTTCTGAGATTCAAAGAAACTAAGTTCTCTAAAGTAATGTACAAGAGCAACTTGTCTTTTTAATTCCAAAACTGCAGCTTTCTAATTTGGATCTCCAAGCCCATTGCTATTTTGGCTATGGAAATCAAGGATGAAATGTCTTCCATCATGCATTTAGAACGCCATAGTCGCAAAACACAAGTCTTCAGAGCCCATTAAGCCAAAAAAAAAAAAAAAAAAAAAAATTCCAGGTTGTGTATAAGTAGAGTCTATTGCATTTTCTAAAGTGTAAAAAGATGGTTGTGATTCCAGTAAATTTAGTGATCCATCAAAATATTCTTGAGTATTAATAACATAAGTAGTTTCATTGTATTCAACTCTTCACGGCAACTCATTTATGAGCAAAAATGTTCGGTTTCCTTTATTCCATGATAGACATCATCACCAGCATAGAGAACGGTGTCTATATTGCTTGTATCCCACTCCCACACATTTTTCACCTCATTATACACAAGTGTCACTAATGCCATACAGGTGCATTGTGAGCCAGCAGTGCCATCTATAAATATGCCACTGCCTTGATGGATCCTGCCTTGGACAACAGACTACCATCTGGCAGCTTGATATATGGTTGGGAGTGTCTCTCAGAGTATCCTTGCAGAATTCTTTTTTTCACATTGATCTTGCTAGGGTGTACATTTTGTGCAGCCCTTTCTCTTGATTCACCATTTTACTTTGAAAGGTAACTCTGTTCTCTACTGTGTCTGGCATCTTTAATATCTGGTTGGAAGCATTTTTCAGAGTCGTTGCTGAACTCTTTATTTTTCACATCGATCTTTTACGGTGTGCATTCTTTTACAGTGTGCATTTACCTCTGTCACATCGTAATCTTCCATTTCAAGAACCCCTAAGCCCTCGACAGCCTCTTTGTCCTATAAATATCTGTAAAGGTAAAATGTATAATGTACAAAGACAACCGATCTTCGTTACTACATACTAAACAATCTAAACGTACATACGATGATTAATTAAAGTTTGGTGTAACCCTACCTGTTATTTCACAATTTTCTTAAGTATAAAAATATGTTACTCACCTCTAACCTAAAAGCCATTGTCGTCCCATCATTAGGACGATTTTTATTATCATTTTGAAAACAGTCATCGCACTGTAAAATGTATAATCGTGCCATTTTTGATTAAACAGCGACTGATGGATGGAGTTTTTATGCACATTTTGTGCACGTCTTCTTTCTTACAATGCAACATGTGCACAAGTGTATCAATTGTACATTTATCTGGAATCTTGCTTTCCTTTAATCTTCATCATTAACATTCTCATTAAACCGCGGTGTAGCATGCTAATGCCATCCTTAAAGATGTCTATATCCCTTTCTTTGTAAAAGGTGACCATTTTTGCCACCGCTTCCAATATCGGTTCAGCGTCTTTGTTGTTGTACCAGATGAGGAAATCTCGCATTGTGTGCATCCCGTTTTCAACCTACGCACATTGGCACTGCACGTAATCTTCCTTCAGGTAAAACATTTTCATGGCTTCAAGATATTAATGTCCACTAATTTCATTAAATAATTTCTAAGATGTGATCACCAGCATAGAGAATGATGTCTATATTGCTTGCATCCCACTCCCTCACATTTTTCACCTCATTATACACAAGTGCCATAAATGCCATACAAGTGCATTGTGAGCCAGCAGTGCCATCTATAATATGCCACTGCCTTGATGGATCCTGCCTTGGACAACAGAGTGTACTCTGTCGTTGTCAGAGTCGCTCGTTTCGTTGTCATCACTAATAATAATGAAAGACTCTGGACAGTTTGAGATGGATTTTTGTTTAAGCCTTTTTCTTTGATGCACCATTTTGCTTTCAAAGGTAACTCTGCTCTATATTTCTTCTGGCAGCTTTAACTTATGGCTCTACACAACTTTTATACTAGTTCCTTTTTTCATTTTTCTTTGTTCTCTTTTCTGCATATTTTCATAATATCTCTACTTTTCAAAATAAGATTAGAGTTCAAAAGGAAACAAATCAGTAGAGGTTTTAACAGAACAAGGCATCACTTCAAAAGCACTACTGTTTCTGAGATTCAAAGAAACTGTCAGTTCTCTCAATTAATGTACAAGAGCAGCTTGTGTATTCAATTCCAAAACTGTAGCTTTCTTGTTTGGATCTCCAAGCCCATTGCTGTTTTTGGCTATGGGAATCAAGGATGATATGCCTTCCATCATGCATTTAGAGCGCCATAGTCACAAAACACAAGTCTTCAGAGCCCATTAAGCCAAAAAAAAAAAAAAAAAAAAAAAGAAAAATTTCCAGGTTGTGTATAAGCAGTGTCTATTGCATTTTCTAAAGTGTAAAAAGATGGTTGTGATTCCAGTAAATTTAGTGATCCATCAAAATATTCTTGAGTATTAATAACATAAGTAGTTTCATTGTTTTCAACTCTTGATGGCAACTCATTTATGAGCAAAAATGTTCGGTTTCCTTTCTTCCATGATAGACATCATCACCAGCATAGAGAACGGTGTCTATATCGCTTGTATCCCGCTCCCTCACATTTTTCACCTCATTATACACAAGTGCTATTAATGCCATACATGTGCATTGTGATCCAGCAGTATCATCTATGAATATGTCGCTGCCTTGATGGATCCTGCCTTGGACAACAGACATAATGGAATATCTTGAACCACGCAGATTTCTCATACCTCTCTTTTTTCTGCCAAAAAACTGTAGTGCTCAGCAACCCCTTTCTTAGCATTTTCTCTTTTTTTGTTCTTTCACAATTGATTAAGGAAAAAAGTAATCAAAACTTTACAAGAAATTTTTAATGTTCTTCATTTCACAAGACATATATTTTCCAAATGCTCTACTCTTACTTTCCATGGCACCTAAGACACACCTACACATCACAACCTTCAAATTACACCAAAGCTAAAGCATTCCATATAACATGCAGTTTTACTTATTATCCACCCACTTTAAATAAAAATTTGATCACATAATTTTTACTTTAGCAACTGTATTCTGGCAGCTTTGATATCTGGTTGGGAGCGTTTCTCAGAGTCTTGTTGCTGAAAATTTTTTTTTTTTTAATTTTTTCACATCGATTTTCTATGGTATGATTCTGTGCAGCCTTTTTCTTTGATCTACCATTTGACTTTGTCTGCTTTCTACTTTGTCATTATGAAAAGAAAAAAAAATTGCCAGCTTGTGTATAAGCAGTGTCTATTGCATTTTCTAAAGTGTAAAAAGGTGGTTGTGATTCCAGTAAATTTAGTGATCCATCTCCAACCGTATGCTGGGGACATGGTGTCTCCACTCAACAAACTCATAACTTTGATTCTATACAGGTTTATTTCTGTCACAGTAAAAATACAGGGGAGCCTTAACCTTACAATGTGAACGATAACCTTCCTGCTCCAGAGCTAACCCTGTACTGTTATATGAACTGAAAGTGGCCGTGATGTGCGACAAACGCAGTTTTGTGTCGAGTCTCTTCATCTAAGGGTAGCTGTCGAGTCTCTTCATCTAAGGGTAGCTGCCAGTACCCACTGAAAAGGTCCAGTGATCTGAAATACTTAGCCTGAGATTCAGAAAGAACGTCAAGTATGTCTGTCAGTCTGGGTAAGGGAAAGTGCATAGGTTTTGTCACTTTGTTAAGTCGTCTGTAATCTATAGCAAATCTCATGGACCCATCTTTCTATTTGACCAACACTACTGGACTCGCCCACTCACTATCAGACTCAGCCTGCATATTAGTTACATAAGTAGTATTAATTACATAAGTAGTTTCATTGTATTCAATTCTTGATGGCAACTCATTTATGAGCAAAAATGTTCGTTTTCCTCTATTTCACGATAGACGTCATCACCAGCATAGAGAATGGTGTCTAAGTCGTTTGCATCCCGCTTCCTCACATTTTTCACCTCATTATACACAAGTGCCATTAATGCCATACAGGTGCATTGTGAGCCAGCAGTACCACATATAAATATGTCACTACCTTGATGAATCCTGTCTTGGACAACAGACTACCATCTGGCAGCTTGATATATGGTCGGGAGTGGCTCTCAGAGTATCCTTGCAGAATTCTTTTTTTTCACATTGATCTTGCTAGGGTGTATATTTTGTGCAGCCCTTTCTTTTGATTCACCACTTGACTTTGAAATGTAACTCTGTTCTCTACTGTGTCTGACATTTTTTAGAAAAAATATTGGGTCTCCTCTATTTCATGATACACGCATAGAGATAGAGAACTGTGTTTCACTTGCATCCCGCTCCCTCACATTTTTCACCTCCTTATACACAAGTGCCATTAATGCCATACAGGTGCATTGTGATCCAGCAGTATCATCTATGAATATGTCACTACCTTGATGAATCCTGCCTTGGACAACAGACATAATGGAATATCTGGAACCACGCAGATTTCTCATACTTTCTCTTTTTTCTGCCAAAAAACTGTGTTGTGCTCAGCAACCCCTTTCTTGGCATTTTCTCTTTTTTGTTCTTTCACAACTGATTAAGGAAAAAAACCTAATTAAAAGTTTAAAAACATTTTTAATTCTTCATTTCTCAGGACATAAATGTTCTAAATGCTCCACTCTTACCTTCCATGGCACCTAAGACGCATCTACTATTTCTAGTTGTCAGTCAGCATCTTCTGAGCAAGGCACAGGGTAAGCTTTACTGGCCAAGTCTCAGAATTGAAGGCTGTATGATGTCCACTTTTCATACAAACCGTTCAATATCTGGGCACAGGCATGCTGCCTTATCCACAGACAGGAACAATCTTCTTCAGTTTCCAAGTGTTAGCAAGTCTGTTCCATAGTAATCATTCTCCAGTCTCAAACAGTAATCTATTTCTGCTGCCAAAAGATCCCAACAGGTTTTAAGTGCATGCCGCATTACACAGTTTGCTATTCTACCCTCATTTCTGCCAATGAGTTGCTTCAGCTGAGCTTACCATTGCTGGGTGTCTAAGGTGCTGCAGCATCACAGGGGTTACATACAGCCACTAGGTGGTTGAGGTCATTTCTCTCTGCCTCTTCTGTCCATCTTTGCTGATTCCTGTGGTCTTGATCTCTGCTGATTGTTCAAGACTCGCATGTGGTCATTCAGGTACTCATTTTTACTCAAGGTGAATTGTTTCAGGGATTTTTCTCTTCTAAAGTCCTGGCTCAACTCGCCAATTTTAAAGTTGTCTTCTCACAGTGCACAAGTTTACACAAGATTATCAAGTCTGGCAGCAGGATGTTGAGTTTGCATGGTCTTGTACACCATACATGGTCTTGTCTCAGAATGGGACCGTTAAAACTTGCTCTTTCAACAAGGCCTCTTCAATTTCTTCTGCGTGTATCTTGAATTGGCCCCACACGGTCAAGTTAAAGGGAATTTTGCGCTTGCTCTTGTCCATCAACACGATCAAAGTTTTGTTATGTCTGCTAAGACAGGCAGTGGCACAAAACGATGAACCGAAAAGTAGAAATGTCGCCATAGCTCTAGGTTGAGTCTACTGGCAGTAGTGGGATTTATCCGTGCTTATATATAGTTAGAAAAATGCTGAGTCAAGAATCTGGATTATTGTTATGACAATGGAGACTAATTTGTAAATTACACTCACTTAGTGACAATCTAATACAGAATTTATTAGTTAAGAAAAATCTCGTTTGGTAAATAAATCCCTGGTATAGCAACTGCCGTGTTGTTGTGATTTCTCAACTGTCCCGTTTGACATCAGGATATGTGTGTACTGCATTCATGTCTGTCTTTGAAAGTCACACTCTTTGTTTACTCTTAATGTAATTCTCACAGCTTTCAAACTGATTAGGCACATGAGATGCATGATTCTAACCTGTTCACTGCACATTTGTTGTCTTACCAGTTCAAGTTTCAATGTTGTGTATCAGTTTCTGAGGGTTTCATTCTCTCTATGTGAGTATAATTCAGTTTATAAATCAGTCTCCATTTAACTGGTGTTTGGTACTATATTGGACATGTCCTGTAGGTTTGCTAATGAAGGCAATTATGAAGTTGACAAGTTTAAATTACAATGTCTATGTCTAAGGCTCACAACTGTTTTTAACTTGAATACTGCTACGACTAGTCCTAGGGTAATCAAAGATCCTACAACGCTTGCTAAACCATCTGAGTTTGATGATGAGTAAATTGGAAAGCTTCATAAAGGCCAAGGCTGTGTCCATTGTAGTAGTTCCACCATTAGGCTTCGTTCACATGCAATGTCTATTTTCTAAATTCTATTTTCTATTTTCGGTATGTCTTATGATCACGGTCTGTACACTGAATATCCCGCGGCGTAATTACTGGCAGCGCGAGCCAGTTACTATAAGTTACTATAAGTAACTGGCTCGCGCTGCCAGTAATTACGCCGCGGGATATTCAGTGCACAGACCGTGATCATAAGATAGCGCGAATAGAAAATAGAATTTAGAAAATAGACATTGCATGTGAACGAAGCCTTACTTCTGTGGCATCCTTAGCTGCTTGGCTAAGAATTTGTTTCAACTTGATGGCAGCAGAAGCTCCTCTTTCAGCCTTTCGAGTTTGAAACTGGCCTTCTGACAATTGTATTTCAAGCTATTGCCAGGTGTCATTCACAACAATTTCATTAAAAGCTCAACATGACCATGTAACACATATTACCTCAAAGCTTACAAAGTTTCAGCAGTGGGCAGTTCACCACATCTGATTTGATTTCACCTGATCTTTTTTCTCTCTTCTCTTTCTTTTTGTAAAGGGAAGCCTTTTATATTCATGATATGTTGGAAAAGAAGGAATCTGTGTATCAGATATCTGGTAAATCCAGTGTTACAACTGTGTTTTTGGTGAAAACCTGAACACTTCAACCAGTAATTCTGTTGTTTAATTTAATTATTATGGCCTCTTTTAATGGTAGTTGTAGTGCTATGCAGTAAACCAGTAATTAGTGTCATTTATTTAGTAATATGTGCTAATTATTGCTATGGTCATTATTACAATCATTTAGACAATATTTTGACATCATTTACATTTCGGAGTATTGTTTTTAGAATGCTACCCATTGTTTTGAAATAATTCATTTAATAAAAGACAGAAAGATAATTTGGTACCTTGTGTAGTTAAAAAGCGCAGATTTATTCCACTAGAGGACTCCACGTGCAGTGGTTATACGAGAAAATGTTGTGTCATGATAAAAGCACTGATCACGGAGCAAGTTCAGTCATTATTTTTTATATATAAAAAGTTATCAGATGCCCTCTCTCGCGTTTTCTAGTGGTGCACAATTAATTAATTATTCAGATAATCTCAAAACATAGTGTTAAGCAAAATTCATTTAAAGTGAAAAAGTATCCTTTGGAACTAAGAAATGTAGTACCTCTAAGATGCATATTTTAAATATACACCATAGGTTTCTGTCTATTGAAAATGACCAATGTGTGTATTACTGTTCTTCACCTTTATTGTTGTACGTAATCATTAATGGCTCTATTACTACATCCATGCTAAGATTGTGTATTCCATCCTCTGTTTCTGGTGGAGATCTATACATCCATATTTTTGTTTTTATTTTCCTTATATTATTTTTGTTAGTTCTTATAATAATAATAATAACAATTATTATTATTATTATTATTATTATTATTATTATTGGAAGAGGGATCAAGTGCCATGTACTTTTGTAAAGAAAAATTGTTGGACAAAAAGAAAGAATAAATGGATAGATGCAGCCATGAACGACAGTTGTTGAGTTCAGTTCTGTGCCTTTAAATTAAATGTTCAACTTTCTTGAGAAATAAATGTGTTGCTTTGATACATTATCAACATTACTTACAATGACTTTGGAGAAACAAGGAATCATGGAATGACATTCATAAACTGTTGTGCATAAATCAAACTTTTTTCCTGTCACAAAATTATACAAATCACGCAAGTTGAGCTGTTAAATTCAATTATTGAATAAAACATGATCTAAGCACATAAGTGGACACCTTTCCCTCTCAGGCTAAAGCATTCAGCAATGCAGTTGTTGTACCGTGGTTTCTCTACTGCAATCTGTCCACTGTGATACGCTAAACGTGGGTACTGCTAATGAAGTACCCTAAATGTTATTTTTGGATTTCACATCAAATTTTATAAATAAACGGTTAAATTCAGATCATGGTTTAATGAAGCCTAAAAGGCTATTATGTAAAATATTTGATACAAACTTTACTAATAGATTTTTAGAGGTGGGGCAAAAAAAATGGCAATGATATAGCTGACAGCCAACTCTTTAGGAACTCTCATTCTTTCTCTCATTCTATTTCATTTAAGGTCCTTTCCCCTTCCTATCTGTTTCTTTTTTTTTTTTTTTTTCTTATATTACATTCATTTTTATTTTTGACTACATGCCAGTTCCCTTTACTCCTTCACCTCTCTGTCAGCTGTCATGCCTTCATCATCTCGGTGCATAGTATCCAGGAAAATGAACACACTTTCTTTATTCACCTGTTACAATTTGTATGTCTTCTAACCCCTATTACCCCAGCATGGGACCAATAAAACTGGTCAAATAATTGCCAGATTTCTAGGAGATTAAAGGGATGAAAATAGAGTTGAAAAGTAAAGATGAAGTTATGCGCAATCTAAAAAAAGTCGTGGAAATATTGAAAACAGTTGAGCAGTGGTTGCCGTTCTGCCAGTGTGTTCATGGGTTGTGCTATCACTACAGTTACGGTTACAATTACTAGCAGGCTACACATCATGTGGGGAATAGGTGCAAGAAGTACAGGTTTGTCAGACGGGCAGAAAAAAAAAAACAGACAAGTAAGACAGACTTTTTGGTTTAAAAATGCTTAATTTAAAAGAGTAACAACTCTTCATATGAGGTTCAAAATTCCACATTAAACACATTATAGATAACATACAGAAATATAATATATTCCATTTTACCACCATAGTGGTGGTTATTGTAGTTCTAAAATATGTTTGCCATCATACCACATGAACCTTCATAAATTTCTACCCTCTGCAATAATCTTTTTAGAGATTGTTTCAAAACAAACACTTGAAAAAAAAAAGACCAACTTTGAATGTCGGAAAAGAGTCATTAACCATTGTTAAATATGGAAACGTAGTCTTTTACCCCAGGAAAATATGTTTTATGGCACTTTTCCCGCCAAAATGGAGAGCTGTTATCCCTTTAAAAGTCCTCCATATTGTTGTAATGTTATTTAGAGTTCATATATTGTGTGTTTGTGTAAAATCTCACCAACTGTCTTACAAGAAAACATGTTTTTATTTCTTGTTTGACCACATTCCTGAGATAAAAATGTTATTTCTGTTAACAGGTTGATGCCACCCAGACCTGCCCAGGAACCAGTGTCCACTAAGACCAATGCAGGGCCGTAGCCTGAGCAAAATGCCAGGGGGGGCAGTAAGCGGACACGAGGGGGCAAAGCCCCCTGAGTGGGGAGGTTGTGGGAGGGGGTGTCCCACGGTGTGGAAAAAATTTAAAAACTGTATGTATAATACTGCATTCTGGTGCATTTTAACTGTTATTTATTGCTCAATCAGAAGTCAGAAATTGCGATTTTTTTTTTTGCACCTCAAATCCCAGGGGGGGCAGCTGCCCCCCCTGCCCCCCCGGAGGCTACGGCCCTGCCAATGGCTTCAAAGCTGACCATACAAACTTCATCTGGAATAGATTTTCCAGAAGTTTTTACTCGGGAGTCTTCAAATTCACTTATTAACTGCCTGGCTTAATATTTTACTCAGTAGTTCACAGATGCTATATTCAAAATGATGTAAAATTCCATTCTTCTTCTTGTATTTTTGCATATTTGTCCATTACCCAAGTCTCCAATTATGATATCAAATTTTTAAATATGAAATTATGTGTACATATTTTAAACCAAAAACACACCCAATATTAGTGTTCATTCTAAGTAGTTAGGGTAATTTTTTGCCTATTTCATTATATGTTCAAAATGAGAAGAACAAAAAATTAGAAAGGAAATGTACCTAATGTTAAATAGACTGTGTGTGTGTGTAAAATATGTAAATATGTTGTCCATAAAAAACACAGTAGGTATGTAAATATTTGGTTTACTTTAATGATAATGGACCAAAATGATCTTATTACTACCACCAATTCAACATTGGTATTTCAAATGCCTTTCTTTCTTTAAAACAATAGATAAGTTGATGATTTCAGCATTTTCAAATGCCACCAAAAAGGTTGTTTTTGTTAGCAGGTCCCAAGGTTCTGGACTTCAGCATTCCATCCTCCCTCACAGCGGTAATGGACTTTTCCATCACAGCCAATGAAGCCGAGAATTTCCTCCAACTTGGTGGAGATACAGGACCACCCCTTCTCAGTGGCAGGGAAGCACTCGTCACTGATTTCATCCTACCAGCTCAAGACACTGTAACAGAAAGAAAGAGCAGAAAGGTAGTGTTTTTATGTTTTTGCTTGTTTCATGACATTCCTAACCTTTGCATAAATTGATGTTTTTTTTTTTTTTTTAATTTTATTTTATTATTTTTTTTTTTATAATAATCTCGAAATCTGTTTTAAAGTTTTTTTCCATTTGAGTTTTATATCTGTTTATTCATCTTAAAATACAGGTTGTAAGTTGATTTCTTTTGTTAAACCTATTTTATAGATTATTTGAATAAGTATTTTACCAACATCCAAGTAAGTCAGAAAAAAAGAAAAAGGAGTTCACCAATGGTGTCACAAGAAATAAGTAAATACTACACTTTTCTATAGATGATAATCTGTTTGATGACTACAGCCTTTTTCATTTTATTCCTCTGGGAAACTTTACTTTAGGCCATGCAAATATTTGTATACTTTTTGTTTTAAAAAGGGATGTAAGCTGAACACTACATATTTAAGTCTGCCATGTTTAACACATAAACAACACATATTTGGTGTATTTAGTGAGTATGTGTGTGTTTGCAAGATCAGACCCCTGCTCATAACTCTGATCAGCTGTTAATTAAGTGTATAAATGGGCATCCAAAATATTTACTCAGAATACCCACCACTATTTCCTGTGCATTGTTTGGGGGTTTGGAGATAATCCTCAAGTTGTAAGATAAACAAAGTTAACATTCTGAAGATCTGTTTGGTTCCAAGTGTTATCAATCTTTAAACAATGGTTTATGAGCTGGTAATTTGGTTTTTGTCTCCATATTGTTTTCCTGTGGAGAAGTTTGAGATCAGTTTTCAATATATGTATGTTGTAATGAGGGGTTGTGACTTCTCATGTTTCTCATGTTTCTGACCTGGTCATAAGGGATCCTGAGGATATGATGGTTTGATTATAGGTTTCAAGTGATCACAAGCTGAACACTTTTTAAACCTGGAGATTCTTTTTAAATTTTATTTTAGAAGTTTTTTTTTTTGTATTTCAGGACCACCCCAAAATAGAGCATCTTGTGGATCAAAATTTAGGCTGCAATCAACCAGTGATCTGATAGCAAGTGAGTAGAATAAATGCTGTATTCTTGAAGAAAAAAAAACATGGTGTGCCTCTCCTGGGTTTGTCCTCTTCTTAGGAAAGAAAAAAAAGCTCATCTGATTCCAACTCCTAGATAATTCACTTCCGCTGATTGGCAAAGGTTAGTGAGATACCGTGGCCAGAAACTGCCTGTGGGAGCTGTGAAATGGAACCCCCTCATCAAAGGTGTCCTGCACTTGGAAAGAGCATCTCTGCTGTTGTCTGTCTGTCCATATCAGAGAACTCCAGTGCTTACACATGCCTGGTCATCAAAGTGGGATGAAAGAGAGTATGAGTGTGCGTGCATGTGTGTGTGTGTGTGTGTTGGGGGGGGGGGAGGTTAAGGTCATAATGGGTTTACTTCTTATGGACAAACAGTTTTGAAAGTAGCTTCCTGCTTTGAGATTACATATTTGGTTTTGTATTTCTTGATTTGTAAAAAAAATTTTAGATACTCTGATTAGGATCTGAAATATGAAATTGCCAGTGGATGTCTAGGGATAAACATTTTGAAAATAAGATCCAAATTTATTTTTATGAAATGTTTGAGTCATATCAAGTTTACTTTGTTGGTAGACCATATGTGTTAGCTCCTTATTAATTTTCTTTTCAATTTTTTAAATATACATATTCATTTTAGTCAATTTAACACAACAGTAATTAAATATTAGTACAGTATACTGGTATTCTGAGTGTAGATGAGTTGATATATTTTTACAAGAAAAAAAAGTAAAAAAGTATAGCTATAAGATTTCTATGGAGGATGGATTTGACAACATTTATACCATGCAAGAACAATGAGAACTGGAAGTGTTAGTACCTCTGTTACAAGTTGGAATTGTCAGTAGCAGTTGTTGTGAACTTTCAGCAATGTGAAGCATTCAGATGTTATCATGGGCAGACATACAGAATGGTGTTATCTCCTGATAGCAGAGGGAGGATACCTTTGATGTTCCTGTCCATACTAACACTGCCCACATTACCACACACACTGCTGCATGCGCCGTGTGTTAACATCAAGTGTTCGTGTCATGTCTTTTTTGCACTGGGCTGGTGTTAGTACCTTACAGCATTTTTGTGGATAATAGTGAAAAACTAGTTTGGCTCAATGCTTTTGTTATCACATTATACAAATAATGATTTTAAAGTCAATCTTTTTTGGTTACATTTCATGAATTATGATATCAAATTATTATTATTTATTTATTTATTTATTTATTTATTTATTTATTTATTTATTTATTTATTTATTTATTATTATTATTATTTTTTTTTTTTTGGTTACCTGTATAAGAACTGAGTTGTGGGAATAAACAGCATTTTCAAAAGTTACAAACTTTGGTGACTGTGATCAAAAAGAGGGATTAGGCATACTAGTACATAAGTAAGCACTTAGGGTCTCTCTCTGTTTACATATGGTTTCTTTTTCTCAACCACAAAATATTAAGACAGGAGTAATGCACTATTGATAAAGATGAGGGACCTTGTTCATGTTTTATTTTGTGGTACTTGCAACAAGTAGTTATGCAATGGCACCATGATAATCCAGCTTAAGTTGTCAGTTTGGCAATCACAAATCTGTGGCTGGAAGTAAAAAATGGTAAGAAGTCACAAATGATGATTTTGTTTATAATGCCTAAAAAAATCTGTCTTGATAACATGTGAAAAGGGTACTAAATGTATGGGTTGGGAACAAGAGTGCTTAAAAGAAATCCGATGGTGTAAACAAAGTCAGTGTTGTGACAGGCTATGGTCTATGTTTCAAGTTGTATCTCTAGTATTATTGTCCGTCTTTGGTCAATACTTAGTTTCACAGCTCAACTACTTTCAAGTGTTTTTAGTTATCATATCTGATCAGGTTACTGAAGACTCACTTCTGGGCTTTTTTTAAATAGCCTATTGAAGGAGACAATTCCAATACATGAATGCATAAAACATTATGCGCATTATTTTCTGTACACCCAAAATAAAATATTTTTACCACATGTGAAACAAAGGGATGAAAGTTTTGATATGGTTTAAACTCTACTTTATGTGCCAAAACAAATGTCCAATACATTTATATATTTATGTCAGTAGTACTAGTACAGATGATATGACGTAACAATGTCTTATAAAAATACATTACTAAGGGAGCATTCACATTGAGAAGAGCCAAGGTCTAGTAAGGCCACGACCTAAATATGGCGGACCTACATGAAAGGAAGACCGCTAATCCTGTAATGGTCTCTCCGCCTCTCACACGCCTCCCCATGCGTTGTCCCAAGACAGGTTGAATTGAGCCGAGATTTAATTACTGTTCCCCTGCAGGGAGGACGTGTGGGAGGCGTGTGAGAGGCAGAGAGATCATTACAGGATTAGCGGTCTTCCTTTTATGTAGGTCGACCATATTTAGGTTGCGGCTCTTCTCGATGTGAACACTCCCTAAGACTACAATAGCATTTTTAACTAAGGATGAAAAAAAAACTTGTGTAAGCCCATTATTTCAAGACACTAGAAAAAAAATACTATGTATACCCTATCTAGTAATGTGATCCCTTACTTCCACCCCCTGTCAGCTCTCAGATAGTCCATGGGCAGTCAGAGAAAGGGCATACAGATAGTATACAGATAGAGATATAGTCAACACACTGACGAGATGGTCTGGAAGTTGGGAAAGGTACATCCACATTGTTCATTGTATTTTTACAGATTTTTTTTAAATAAATGTATAACAACAATGGTTCACAGCATATGGGAGGTCACTTTTTTCATATGTTTCAATCAGTACAGAGCTTAAATGTTTTAATGAAAATTGCTCACCTCTTCCCTCCTCCCTCCCCGGCCTCCACCCCAGGACTTTGGAGGGAGAGGGGGATTAGGAAAAAGGCAGTCATCACTGTGGGATCATAGTGGGAGTGTTATGCCAAGTTGTGTTTCATTTGCTTATCTGGATTCAACACACACTTGAGGATTGTTGTGTAAACAGATGTTCTGTTCAACACTTCCGTTTATATTGTTTGACATGGCCTCTCCTGATGTTACAAGAATGTGCTATAGTAATCAGAAGATAGTAAGTGCAGTGAGTCAGAAAAAGGGAGGAAACCAAACTTGGATATATGTCACCAGACATCCAAATTTAATTCCGAGAGGTTTTCAAAATTGTTTTCAATTGTCCTCTTCAGTAAGTTGTTGAAATGTAGCTTTATGTTGGGATTCTATGTCCTAGATAATTATTATTATTATTACTTGTTGGTTTTTCCTAGGTGTGATGCAAACAAACGTGGGGATCCTTCCTAATTTTTGGACAAAAAAAGAATTTAGTTTTTGATACATGTTGAAGCAATATGCATGTGTTTAAACACTGAAACCGTAAAACTGTTCCCAATATATATTTCCCCCTTTTTTCAGGTTTTATTGGGATCAGTTTTGTGTTTTGTATGTCTCTCACAAAATTGTTGGATGATGACAAATGTTCACTTATTTTAAACTAAAACTAAGGTAATGCAATTGGTATTGCGCACACACACACACCCCTTCAAGAAAAAAATATGAACTTTTTCATTTTTTAACTGTTATTTCTTTTGGAGGAACACTGTTGGCAGCAATTATCTCTCAATGAAAGGCTCTTTCTTTGCCTTGTTCTGTGCCAAATTAGAAAGAAGCCCTTTCCCATGACATTTGAATGCAAGCCAACTTGTGTGGCAACAATAATTGCCTTTTTATGGAAAATTCATGACCCAAGTCTTTTTAACTTTTCAGATTCAATAATAGGGTGTGATTTGTTCAAACTTGCTGCGTTTCAAATGATTTTTTTTTACAGTAAGCTCAGTTTTGTGAGAAGTATTGTTTGATCATTGGAGATGAAAATGGAGAAAAAAACTAACGAGGGAAGGGTTTTCAAACATGTATGTACATTGTAAATTATTTTTTTAAACAAGGCTTATTGAAAAGTAAGAAAAGAAGGCAAATCACATTTAGCATTATATGCTCTCCTTTAATCAGTGATGATTACAAAAAAAGAAAAAAAATTTATAAAAAATAAATTTTGTTGAAGAAAGCAGTGCTTGTCAAACATTTTCTACATAGCTCATTGCGTTAATTCATCACAGATTTGACATCTGTAAGAATTTCTGTTAAGTTCTTTCTGAAAACCTATATCAAGGAAACTCTTAATGACGGGAAGCCTGCCACTGTTGTAAGGCAGTGCTGCCAAAACTACTTTCTCTTGTACTTAATAGCAAATGTAAATAAACGGAAGTGAAAATCCATTGAAACTTGCTGCTGTGTTGGGTAAGGAAAAGTGGATTTGTTATTTAATTGGAAAAGCTCCTCATTATTGAAAGGCAACATGTGCGTTTTGTTTAATGGGTCATTTTAAAATTAAGTATGGGGCAAGAAAGATGGTGAATTATAACGATTGAGCGCTGCTCCAAAATTTAGAGTATTAAGATGTATGATTAGGAAAGACTGCATACATAAAAGGCACTGGAGGGTTTTTATTTACAATTAACGATAATAATAACCTTATAATTCAAATATGCCCTGTTTAGGTAATTTAACTTTACATTAATATAAAATATCATGTAAGTAGTTGGAAATAAAGAATGCAGATGTACAGATTTAGAATGGTAGAAGATGGAAATACTAGCTTTTTACAGTGAAGTCAGCAAATTTTCAAAGCATGATCTGGAGAGATCAAAATTTTGAAAAAATGTGGAAATGCTGTGAGAAAAAACACCAAAAGTGTGATTATTATATCTGATGTGAAAATAATCAAACATAATATATATATATATATTAATGTTATTTAATATTATTGAAATAGTTTTTAACTCTAGTGAATTCTTAATCATTAGAATTTTGAAGAAATGGGTTTTGTATTACAGGAATTAGAAAAAAAGATTACCCCAGAAAAGAAAAAAGAACACTGTCAGAAGAGATAGGTAAGTAACTGTTAAAAAACTAGCATAATAATACAATTTAAAAAGAACACATGTAGAAAGAAATTATATATATTTAATTACCTGTAAAAAAATTGTCACCAATTCAGTGACATGCTTAAATAGGGAATTTTAACAGAGAAAATCAAGAGGTGCTTAATGTTTTTCACGGAAAAAAGTCAGCTCCAAGGTAATGGATGTAATGCATTGGATTCAATTTGTAGTACAATATCAGCACTCATTGGTACCTAAACCCTCTCTCTCTCTCTCTCTCTCTTTGTGGAAGAGACAAGAAATGAAACAGGTGACACTCTGTCAAATAGCAGTTTAAATATGTGACAGGTTAATCTGGGGGTGACATTTCCAAGAGCTGTGACAGTTTAATTCACTGTGACAGTGCCTGACCTTTGCTGTGTGGTCTCTGGACATGCCCAGTGCTAATGGAAGGGCCATTAGGACTGCCTCACTGCTTCCAATTTAAACCCCTTCCAACAGGTCTTAACTCAGAACTGCTTTAAGGCTGAAAAGGAGACAATTAATAAAACTGATTGTCTGGGTCACACAAGAGAATGTACCTGTTTCCCCCCCCCCCCCCCCCCCTAAATTAAATTGACCACTGCCACTCCATGGTCATTTAATTGGGTTAATTATATTGAAACAATACAGGCAGTGGCATACACCTTATTTGGGGACAGATATTGGATTTCTTTCTCTAAAGACTTTTTTCACACAAAACCATCACCATGCTGTCAGGACAAGAGTCTTTTTTTTTTTTTTTTTTTTTTGACAGAAAGGGAATGTAAGGGTGGATGTGGTTAGAATAAAAAAAAAGAATAGTGGTGAAAGAATAGACACAAATTTGGAAATGTTGAAGATAAACAGAACAGAGATCATTTAATAAGGTTATCAGGTTTGTATTTGGTTTTTCACTTGGGGATCATTTTGAATGTGTAACTGAGAAATTTATGAATCACTTCTAAGTGCAAATTTGTGACAAAGTCATGGATGTAATTTTGCATAAATTTGTGACATAATACCCTCTGAAAGGTGCAATCATACTGGAAACTCTGATTATGTTTTTTAAGTGTAGCTGAAAACAAAATTGCATATTGGTCAGTGTAATCTCATTTTGCTGAATCAAGCACCTTTGAAAGACAGATTTTCGTCTCGCCATGTGTGGTCGCAAAATGTTCCACTATTTTCAAAGAAAACTTAAATTTAGGCCAAGTCTAATGTATTCTTAGCTTACCATTAATAGGAAAAATGTGTTGTTTCTTCCTCATGCCTCATTGACAAGTTTAGCACAATGAACTTGCTGTGTTTCTATTTTTTTGGTCGGTTGATTGAAATCACAACCACATGGGCAGTTCAAAACAATGTGAGATATAAGGTATACTGGGCAAAGGATTCTATAGGTACAGAGCAGTAAGATATTAAATAGAAACGGTATACATGCAGTAAGGTAATTATGCATCTTAGGGACCGTTCACATGGAAAGTCTATTTTCTAAAAATCTATTTTCTATTCGCATGTGAACGGTCCCTTATATTTGTCCATAAAATTCAGCAATACAAAGGCTTTTTGGCATGAGAGAGGAAGCAAAGCTAGGCAGCGTATCTGTTGTTGAGAACCTAGATGTGTAGACTGTCGTTATGCAAATTCTCATTGTGAATATTTGAAACAAAATAAATATTCCCATAAACCAACAACATCATAACAAGTTGGTAAGTGGGGAGATCTTCATGCATTGTTATAAAAGAAGAGGAACAGACAGAAGCACTTCAAGTTCCCAGTATGAGACATGTGTGTGAATATTGGAGAGGACAGTCTGTCAGGTTGCTTTATACCACATGTCCAGATACCAGACTGAGTCTGCAGGCTAGAGGCGATCAGTTCCTCACCAACAGCTCTCTCTTCTGTCAAATACTCAAAATGCTGTTCATGTTAGAGTGGCCACACTGTCATATGTGTGGAAAGCTTCAGTTTAAGTTTGTGATCATGATCTATTATTTCCCAGCCTCACCTGTGATGTTCACACTAATAAAAAAACTCATTTGCTCAGTACCATAACTATTCTGATGATTTTCAGGTGACTCCCTCTCATCTCTAATACATTAATGCAAGTGCAAGACCAATTTTCCTCTGCTGTTCAAAGACAAAGATAGATTGTGGAATTCACCCTAGGTTCTAGATTCCGGTATTGTCAGCTCGATCTTGATTTCATATATAACCCACATCAACAATACCAGAAAAAGCGACTCCACCACGAGGTATATTTAGCAAGCTAGCTTTTACGTTTCTCTGACACTCAGGGTAGTGGAATTTAAACTATGGCTAAAATCTTATAGACCAAACAGATCTAGTCAATCATGAACATATAACAGATTTTTTTTTAAGATTTCTTTTTTTTATAAAAATTTATACTGGATTAAACATTTATCAAATTTTAAGTTGTCAGTTGTTGTATTGTTTCATTTTAGATCAAACACTCTAAGATCGCATTCACAACGAGTTGAGTCAGGCTTTAGAAATCCTGGGGACTAAATATGGTGGACGTACATGAAAGAAAAACCGCCTAATCTTTTAATAGTCTCTCTGCCTCTCACACGCCTCCCCATGTGTCGTCCCAATGGAGCCGAGATTTAATGACTGTCCCCCTGCAGGGACGACGTGTGGGGAGGCGTGTGAGAGGCAGAGAGACTATTAAAAGATTAGGCGGTTTTTCTTTCATGTACGACCACCATATTTAGTCCCCAGGATTTGTAAAGCCTGGCTCAACTCGTTGTGAATGCGATCTTAGTATCTCTTTGAAAATTGAACTGTAGCTGGCAGCCTGGACAGAAAGTGGTAGGTCTACCTCGGTGTCTGGCCACAGACAGATAGCTTATCACCCTGGCACCACAACATGCTCCATCTCATCAGTGGTCAATTTCCTCTCTAACCTCCCAGCAATTGCTTTGCGTCAATGAAGCCTTAAAAGAATCAACTTTAACTGCTACAAGTTCCCCTCTTTTGCCTCCTGAATGTGGAATAAGTCTCTGTTATGTGTACATCATTAGTGCTATGCCTTAAAAATAAAACTGGAAGAGACAGGTAGCTTTAATGCCTTGTTGCAGAGGCAGAGATAACCAGGGAGAAAAGGTTTCAGAGGCAGCATATGATATTCACATTCAAAAGTGACTTGATACTCTGGGTGGGTGATTGAAAGCATACATACTAAGGGTTTTAGGCCACATTACATGTTCACTTTGGAATGATATAAGATATCAACACATTGGTTTCTAAGACCGCATTCAGATTCACACATCCTACTATCTGGGTTGGTCCAACTTTAGCTTAAGTGCAATCAGTGGAATCAGCTTAATTATCTAACATGCCTCCTCAAGCAGCTAGGGGGTAACTAATTATCATGTGCTGATTCAGCTGATTGCATTTTAGCAGGAATCCCCTGAAGAGTTGGACCGACCCAGCTATTACTATCTGTAAATCTGAATGCGCCTTTAGCCAGTTAATTCATAATGTGAGTTTTCCTGTCTTGGTTAGGGTAATCCACTGGTCATTTTATACTGTACAAAAACTGAAAATATCAAACAGATGTTTGTTAAATTCTAGACAGCATTCTCTAAAATTAGCCAGATATTTGTGTGGAGGAAAAGGGTCTTTGAATTGAAATGACAAGCAATAGGCACAGGTTTGTACTTGTCTGAGAAAAAATGCCATGAGTTTCTCATATTTCCAAGAACATGGCAGATTTCCTTGAATGGACAGGCAATATTTGGAGGTGTACAGCTAGATATGTATCAGAAATGTTGGGTTATAAATAATTCTATGAAAAGAATCTGGCCTTCTTCCTCTTTATTTTTTATCTAAGCCAAAAATCAAAGACCCTGCTGTAGCAGAGAGTGTATCAGTGTCAGATGAAAACCTAAATTAATAGCTGGTCTTTTTCACTTCAAAGTAGTAGATAACCATTCATGCACATGCTGGTAACATAAGTTTTGTTTTACCAGGTCTTAAGTTTTCACCATATCAATATTTAAGCCCCCATGTTTACTATCTCAAGAATAGTTTGAAAAATGGTGAAATAATTGTCATTCCTGATAAACACAAATGAACTGTCATTTAGCATAACCATCACTTGCAGTTTGCTATGCTGTGGTAAAATAACATGAATAAAAAGATGATTGAAAACCATTTGAATACAGTGGATATAAAAAAAATTGAATGAATAAATAAAATTTAATAAGATAACATAAAGAAGGGGCCACAGATTTTAATATTGAATTCATTCATTCAATTGAATTTGAATGAGAGGCTGGACATCTGTGTTATGTATATAGAGGGGGAGGGCAGGCAGGTGTAATGAAATGATTGGATAAATATGATAATGAAATGTCAAATATTTATGCAATTTCCCAAATCTCCCATCAGAGCCCGCCTGTGGAGTGAGGTGTTGGACTGGCAGAGAGTCTGGCAATGGCAGGTGAGAGAAAACAGCCTCTACAGCAGGGTTCAGGTGCATGGGATCTCTTGCAGTAGATACTGGAGCATCTGCAGTATTCGCCAGAACAATGCATGTCTTCTTTAAGTAGTTTGAAAACTATACCAGTTGCAAAGATGTCATACCGTGATAAATGGTCTCAAGTTCTTCCAAGTTTTTTTCTGTATAAGAACCTTCAGATCATTCTAAAGTTATGATAAAGATATTATATTATCCAATTCCCCCCAAACTAGTAGTAATACATCGACAGCTTCCTAAAGGAGAACAATTTGCAATAAATTTTATGGCATTTTTTATGTTGTATCTAGGGTTTTTTGGCATTTACAAGACGGACAATGCAACTCCAGAGAAAAGATTGTAGAGCGTAGTCGCAGCAGACTTGATGTAGTAGTGGTTGTAGAGATGTTGATGTTTGTCCATGAATTATCCAATCAAGTTTGAACATCATAGCACCTGGCCACAGTAAACAGTGTTAGATTAATAGCACCGTGAGATTGAAGATGGCTCCAGGAGATAGAGGGCCAGATTAAAGGACCAGAAAGGATGTGCAGAGGAGAAATATTTACAGCTTGATCCAAACTTTAGATTGTTGAGATCTGGAAATGGTTTATTGACAGGTAGATGGGCACATGGACTTGTTTGTGCTTTCGTCTGGGTTTCTGTATGGTGTCTATGGACTTTTGTAAGTTTTAAGTGTCTGTCAGTGAGCAGTTATAAAACATTATTTTTTTTTTATTTCATTTTATATATATATATGGACCAAAGACAAGATACAAGGAGTTTGATATATACGCCATATTTGCACAATTTGATTAATTATTTAACTATATTTCTTGTATGGTCCTTGTTTCTGTCAAGGCAAGCAGGTTAAATGGTCCAGTACAACTAAAATTAATCAATTAACATTCTCTAGTCTTATATTTATTGATGCCATTAAGACTAGACCCTGGCTTGACCTAATGTTTTCTACACAGCAGCAAGCTGGTAGTCTGGCGGATTTTAGGTGATTACCAAGAATATTACCAGGAAGAGAGTGGCTGATTGATAAGTGGAGGGGTGTGTTCTCATCTAGATGTGTGCAGCCTATCATTCCTTTGCCCTGTGCTTTGCTACTCAGTCTATCTCTGTCTTCTTGTAAGGAACAACTACTTTTTTCTTGTGTGTAATAGGTGTCTCAGTAGAACAGGGCTTTGAGTTCTGTTCAGTAATGTGAAATCCTTTAAACTGGAAACAGTTGGGATAATAGAAATTTGAAGAGGATTAAGACCTTATGAATATATTATCTTACACTTGCTGTATTCACTAGATGAAGCTGTCGGTTTGATCTGTTGAAGAATGCACTATACATATCTAGTTGTTCAGTGTCTGTGTACAACACACTGTGATTTCTAAACAGAGTGCTCAGCTTGAAGGCAGCCAAAGGCAACTCAGTACAGACACTGGGAGCAACAGTAGAAGCACAGAGATACCTAGGGCTAGAGGTTTGCAGGAAGCATTCTGAGTTTCTTTGATTCTAAAACTGAACAAGTTTTTAAACTGGTGAACCAGGATATTTTTCTGTCTCTGAAACTGGACAGGCCTTCAGCATCGATGTACTGGTGTTAACATTTTTGCCAAATGCTGTAATTCCCATTATTTTGGACCATAATTTACTGCAATTGACACAGGATATGTTGGTGTTGGCTCTGATACATGCATTGGTACCAGTATAGAAATTTTAAAAGGTTGAGCTTCATTCGGATGGCAGACAAAGAAGAACAGAGCTGAGCTGAAAGGAACGTACACCCAAATCTGTTCTTGCCTATTCAGCTCGAGGAAACATTCAGTAGATGTCAGTTCACTTTTATATGAACATTTTATGTCCAAGGAATTTTATAGTACAAGATGGTATACAGCAATGGTGATTTAACAGTGATGTGAGCACTGTTACTGTTTGAGGAATTAGCTAAGTTTTAGCTGTAAGTATTCACTCTTTTATTATGAGTATACAAAACTTAATTTAAAAACTTAATGTTAAACCTTAATGAAAAGTAAAGCAGCATCTATGTACCACAGCACCTGCACCCCCACTATTGCCACCTCAGAATCATAATGGGAACAATATAAAAGTGTATGTTTATGTCATTTGGCCAAAATATTTTGAAATATTCTAATTAATGGATATGAAAGTCTTGAGGTGTCAACCTACAAGACTTGATTTGATCAAAATAAAGTTCTGGATGACAACAATCCTAATGCTCCTTGAGTTATGAAGGTAATATATTCTGGTGAAAATTCCATGGGAACCAAAGCAATTAACCAGTATTTAAGTTAAACTGTAGCTTTTAAAGTGTCAGTGTCCATCTTGGTTCACTAAGTATACAACAACTGCAGTGTTCAAACTGATAGATAAACTTCTTGCTGCTCTCTGATCAAATAATGCATGCAGGGAGGCTGACGTCAGGTCCTTTCTCTGGAATCATACTGGTACTCTGGCTTTGTCTGATACAAAAAGATAAAATACCTTTTTTAAAAGTAACCATTATTTATTACTTTTTTTACTCAGAAGCTTTCCCTACAATTTTGTTTTCAACTGTTTTTTGTGAAAAACAACTGTGATGCCATTAATTGGCTATGTATTTCTATCATTTCCTTGTAAACTTTACAGAGATGAAAATATATAAGAAAATAGAGAATATTTGGTGTTTGCAGAATTGGGCAATCAGTTTCCTTCAGTTTATCATATGCTAATTAAAATAACTAATATATCTGTAATAATAACAGCCATGTATTAATAGAATAAAATCCTGTGAAGCTCTGAATTCACCACCCCTAACTTTTATCAAATTGATATTACACCTGTGCTACAATTAATTACCTTGACAGACAGGTACCCTGAGAGTGAGTTCTGTTGGAAATATTGCAATTAACACTTTAAGTGGTTATAAAACCCCACATTTAAGCACTCTGGGAGCTTTTCTACAATAGACATTTGCCTGTAGAGGGAGGAATTTCCATTAGGACTTGAAGGGCACATTCCCATTGAAACTATCGGTCAAGGTACATCAATAAACCTCCGTGGGGACTCTAGCTGAAGCAGTCAGATTAACAGATAAACACGCCTCCTCCTCCTCCTGACATTGAGTAAAATACAGAAAAGCTGCTGATTATAACACCCCATTTCCATAGATTAGATCGACCTACTTTAGATCGACCTAACTCCCTGGGGGTTCACGCTAAATAGCTGTCAGCCGGGCGGACACGAAAGTTAATTATCCCCTTACAGCTTGTAGTAGGCGGGACGGGCATTTAAGTCGGATTATCTGAAAGTAATCTAGTGAGACTCCCCGGGGGGATAGATTGATCTAAAATCTATGGGAATAGAGCCTAAGAGTACATTGGAACAGGCAGCGAGGGGTTGGATTGATCTACATAGACTGGTAATTTCATTGGGAATGGGCCCTTAAACTCACAGTTGTGCAGCTAGGCAATTTAGTTAAGGGTACCACATTTTGGTGTGATTTATTAGCTTTTTATTACTTCAATATGCCATTAGTCAGAGAACACAAACACTGAGATTGACAACAATGCTTTTAGTGGTGAGAGATGGTAACATTTATTTGGTTGAAATAGTCAAAATTCAAAAGAACCCGTCTGCAAAAGAACCCATGAATACAGTACATGTTTTGAATGGATAAGCAATCTTGGGAACAGTGGCAATATAAGCTTACAGTGTATCTAACAAAGTGGTCATAATTTAGGGTGCACAAAATTTCCTTCCTTTTCACAACAGAAAGGAAAATATATAGTTCTCTGTTGCACAGGAAAATTAATCGAGTTGAACTGAGCAGTCCTTTTCTCAGCTTCCAGAATAGGAAACCTCTAAGTTCAACATCATAAAGAGAAGTAGCAGCAAAAGTGAGAAAAAAAGAAAAAGAAAATAACGGGATGAAAAAACTAATGGGTTTTAATTTTGTTTCCAGTAAGCACTCTTACCCAGGTGTGCAAAGCTGTAAATATTTAGGTTTGGTAACATCAAAGCGACAGATTAAAGCCACAAGAGAGGAGGGCGTAAATACTGATCCCACACCTGCAGGCTCACCCTTTGAGAACCAGGAACAGCTACTGACAAACAACTGCAATTTTTTGATCGCCTAATTTTTTTGAAAAAAAAGGGAACACTGCTACTGCAGTTCTTTTCTCAGTGGGTCTCCAACTGGTGAATAGTGAATATACTTTTGAAGTTTGAATAATTGGACTGCGATATGTTGGAAGATGGAACAGAAAGGGTGTTCCTGGCAGCACCAAATTCTAAAACATTTTTTTTTTTCTCCAAAACTTTAAAGGGATCATGGCACCTTTGAAACATCTAGTTTTAACACCATGGTAAACATAATTAAAACAATGAGCATCTACTTTTGAGGATTTTATCCCACAAGTAACTTAAAGATATAAGATGGCTGTCAGTGTGTCTCATTTTGTTGTTACTCCTTGGATAATACTAGCAGTGCTTCATACTGCTTTGAATATCTCAGGCTAGGGCCACTTACAGACTGACTTTTTGTCAAAACCATCTTATTTTTACAACCTGGTACTTTCGCTGAGGATTTTGAAAAACCTGAGGGAGAGTAGGGTTTCTCTCTGCAGAGAGATACCCTAAAATTGACCCCAATTTACACTATTTACCTTCAGGCCTGTAGACAGCAATTTCAGAGGGAGGAGAGTCTGGAAAATTGGCACAGAACTTTTATCCAATTTTGATTCAGAACAGACCCCCCCCCCCCACACACACACACACACGCCCTAATCAAAAGAGCCGTTGCCTCAAACCTCGGAATCCCACCCCTTTAGGGGTCGAACCTTAGAAATTTACCTCTCTGTGGTTGGTTTCACAATGTGGAGACAAAGTGGTATATTGACTTTGAACCTATCATTGCAGATCTTAGACTGGGTTCCCATGCCCAGATCGATCCAACAGGGTCGATCTAACTCAATGGGGATTCACGCTAAATTGCTATCAACTTCACCAGCTTATATGTCTGTCACGCCTACCAAATCAGCTAGGGGGTAATTAACTTTCGTGCAGGCTCAGCCTACAGTAGTTAATTAATTACCTCCTAACAGCTTTATTAGGCTTGACAGACATTTAAGCCGCTTAAGTTGATAGAAATTTAGTGAGAATCCCCTTGAAGTTAGATTGGTCCAAAGTTAGTACGATAGGCTCTGGGAATGGTCCCCTAGATAGATATCATTAACACAACTTTCCAGGTTGTCACTGATGTTTGTTACAAACAGTTTACACTCTTTGATACCCAACACAGGATTTCCATTGAATGTACAGCTGGAACCTGTTGAGTGGGAATTAGTTGCAGCTTGGTAATTAAGCCATTGATACATGTTGCATTACATTGGGGTGGAACTTGTAACAGGACTGCTATTGTTCATTATTAGGTAATGAGGTAGGTATTGTATAACAGTGGAAACTGATCTCTCTGTCCAACTGCCTTTCTCTGCAAATTTCAATGATATTTATTTCTGACCATTTACACATCTGCATGTTTTTGTTTTCCTCCCTCTCCCAACTCTCTCTCTCTCTCTCTCTCTCTCTTCTCTCTCTCTCTCTCTCTCTCTGTGTGTGTGTGTGTGTGCATATGCTTACAATTATAGTTGTCAGCCATTCTTGTACACATGACAAATTCATGTAGGTAAGACAGAGGGCTTTAAACACTAATATAATATGTATGCAGGCTGAAGTTGCTGAAATATTTTTTATGAAGTGTTACATACTGATATAGGAACCTTTTAAGGCCTTGTTTGCCTACCAACTCCCTGTGTAGTACACACATTAATAGATCTACCATACCAATATAATGGCACCCAGATGGTATGGGGAAGAACGTCTACTAAAAAATAACACCCTGGCAAAAAAACTTTGTAGATATGATATTAACTGCTGGCATTTTCGTTCGACTGACAGATAGCACCAAATGTGCGATAAATGTGTTATGTGGAAATGTTTAACATTACAAGATAGGCAAGGCTGCTGGCAGGGCCGAGGAATATATTGCATGTTTGTGGAAGGCAGTTCACTGGTCTGTGTGACTTGATTATCATCTTCAAAGGTACCTTTTTATGGTGCTTGCCTCTTGAAATGAGCCTGGTCATGAGGAATGATTGGTTTTTAAGTGAAGGTAAATTTAAATCATTTTTGTTAATTTGTTAGGTTCAATTTTTTTTCAAGTATTTCATTTCACATTGCTGATGTCTGGTTTCACATACTTGTTTGATTGATTTATTATGTGATGTCATGATAGTGTACATCAAAGCAATATTAAGAAATCAAATTGATAGATTCACCAGTCTCAGATAAAGTGCTCATGTAACCGAGTTTTCTTTTTTTTTTTCAACTATATGATGGCTTTTATTAAGTGGAGAGCTCTTAATTACAAGTTCAGCTGGTGACTACAAATCATGTATATAAAGACTATGTTAGACAACTACCATACCGTACTGGCACTGGCACGCCAGAGTGCTTCTGTATGTTGAAGGTTTGCTATGCTGAAGGTCCATTTCACAGCAGGTTCGCTATGTATAATTTTTTTGAATTTTTTCTGCATAGCGGACTACCATCATAAGGAACCTTCATTACATAGAGCTAACCCCCATGAAGCAGGACTGGGGTCAATTTGAATACTATAACTGTACTACTCATGAACTAGTAGCCAAGCTGGTGACTATAGAAAGACCATCATGTGTTGGTGCACTTTGCCAAGCTGTATGTTGATATTGTGGTGGATTGTCACATTAGATAAGACATTGTAGAACTGGTATTAATTTTACATTTATAGCTCCATGTAGCTGAACCAACCCATAGCCTAGCTCTCTGTATATACTTCTCTCCAGCAGGGGATATTTCTGTATTATGTACTTGCATCCCAACCTCAGATAGTATAAATGTGCACTTGGCTACATGTACTATTTTGTTTCCAAACAAGCCACAAGTCTTGTGATGTGTACCAACATCCCCTGGGGTCTGCCTTGGTTGGTAATGATTTTGTTTGTTGTCCTAGGTTACACAGGGTGTCATGGTTATCATGTGGCTGGGAATGGGCTGGTTTGACACCAACCTGTTGCAGATAAGATAATTTTCAAATGGCTAATGGTTGTTTTGATATTAGTTATCAATAAAGACGAGCATCCTTTCAGTGCCTGATATTTAATTGGTTAGGAAAATGGAAAATACTTCTGCATATGTTGCTTCTGTGTACATAGTATCCTATCATTCTATACTCTGCTAAAATACATCTCTGCACTATTTCTGCAAAATGTCCCTATAAGTACACAAGGCTACCACAAAACCTGCCTACAATCCTTTTCTCATAAATCTTCAGCGTGACTTCAATATCTGTAGAATCTTCCTTAATGCTCTATATATCCTTTGTGTGGCGCCCCCCTGTGGACAGTGCTGTCCCGCACACGTGTTGGAGACACATGGTTGTAATGGTGTTATGGGCCCCGGGTGTTATCACCAACTGCTTAAATGTTCCAATTTGATGGTCATGGGGAGTTAAGCAGGATTTTTATCAATCTGAAAGATGTGTTGATTGTTCCTGGCTGTTAACAGGATGTGATATGGGGACTTAAAACAAATTTCTCTGTGTTTGTGCTGCCAATTTGACCAAAAGTTGATAGATTTTTCGGGGGGTGTTGATTTTGTCCACTGATTTGTATTTGATATTTCAGTTAAATGGGAATTACATGTCCTGTTTTCATTGTTGTCTTATGTCGCAATGCCAAAATGAATGCCATATGAAAATAAGAAAACTTGAATTGACATCAAGCAAACTAACGTCAGTAGGACATGGTGCCTGCATTCTGTTGTGCACGAGTCATTTTTTTTACCTTATATGGCAGTGTATCTTCTGAAACAGAGGATTTCCTAGTTTTATTTGTAGAGCCATTGCCTACAGTTTCTATCTGTTTCTAGTGTGCTCTTCCTTGCTACAAGATTGGTGCTGTTTTAACCAGATGCTATTTCTGAACAGCTATTACTTAACCCAGTGATCTCTTATAGACACTTGAAGATAATTTACAAAGCAGAGAAACATCCTAAAGTGCCTCTTTTTCTTCGTCAAGGTGAATTTAATGGCTGTAACAGCGGGTCTCTGCATATATCAACATTTATATATCGTCAGGCATGATCCCCTGACAGAATCAGTATATCCTTTGAAACTTTATGATTTTTTTCCGGAACGGGAAACAGAAAATAATGCAGTTAAAGGTAAATGATGCAGAAAAATAGACCTTATTGGCTAGTGACTGTGTATCTTGCTGTTAGGCAGGGAAAGTGTTTCCAGAACTTTGAAATGGAGGATCTCTCATAGAGGTTAAATGAATAGATAAATGAATTCAAAAATGGTGAGATATTATGTTCCAGAGGATGGGATGCATTGCATTTTGTATATGCAGGACAAGCTAGGGTAGCCTTGTTCTTAACTGATAACATATAACAGCTATTACTCTTTACGGCAGCAGTCAGTATACTCCAGCATAGGGGGACCTATGTGGAATTCCCTGCTGATAGAAGTTATGCTTCACCTTTATTTCTTACCCACAGACATTTACCTGGGTGATTATGGCTGGTAATTGTGTGAAGGATTTTTTTGCTGTTTGATTGATTGTTTCCTTTTCAATTTTAGGTGAGATTAATATGATCACATCTGAAGAATATGTGGAATGTGAGTCACAAGTGAATTTTAATGAAGTGTCAAAAGACACAAATATTATTTAACTTAGGGTGCATTCCCAGAGATTTAGATCGATCCAGAGATTTAGGTTTAGATCGACCTAACTCCTTGGGGGTTCACGCTAAATTGCAGTCAGCCGAGAGCGCACCATAGTTAATTACCCCCTTACAGCTTTTCGTAGGCGGGACAGACGCTTAAGTTGGCTAAGCTGAATCTAGTGAGACTCCTCACAAGGATAGATCGATCTAAAATCTATGGGAATGGGGTCTTAGTATCTGTTGGAATTTAGACATTTGCACAAATAATAATATACTTCATGCAAGTCTAAAAATATAATTATTATTATAATTAAATCCTCTTTTAAATGTCCAAACTTGGTTCTTATTTAGTCCACTATATACCTGTCATAAGATTGTCGTATAGGCATTGTTTTCTAAACTCTTATGTCACAATGACAAAGGAATGTGTATGGTCCAGGCAACCTGTACACTAAGGTGAAGCCCAAATGACCAATAACACTTACAGCTTTGCATTAACATACAAGTTATGAAAATGACTGACCAATCAAGCAGACATGCAGTTTTTCCATAAGTTAGCGATAAGTTCATGAATGCTTTGACCTTACATGTACCATAGTCTCTCCTGAGTCCCTTTAATTGCTTGTAAAATCATGACCAGAGCAAATAAGGGGTTTCAATATAGAGGGCAGCTCATACCTCGGCTGCATGTCCAGATAATTTTTTTTTATGCGGCCTGGATGAACCTGTCTGACCAAGAGAGCAGGCATGTATTTTTTGGCAATTTGCACTGGAATGTACGGCTTCTGAGGGGGCAATACATCAGCTTGGCTCTGACACCTCCATAGATCTATGACCTGCAGAATTCAACTGGTCAGATGGGATTGGTACCTGTCTGACTGGATCAGACCTGAAATCATCTTGAAAGGAGAATAGCTTTTTACCCTGTGTTTACTGCAGTTTATTATGGGAGTTCTTACCTGTAATACAGACAGTTGAATACATTTTATCATCAATATGGTTATGCTCATTACCTGTGTTTTTGATTGAAGGTTATAGAAAAGTGTCTTTGGATATTGAGTATATCTTTGTGTTTGGGGGGAGGGGGGGTGGTGCATGTGAGCATATTTTATACAGTATAAGAGCTCTGGTAAAATGAAATCATCAGACTTATGCAGGGTAAGCATCATGGCATCAGAGAAAATCTGCCTAAGCTCACCCTGAGCTTCAGAGATAACTTGACACTAACCTCTTCACAATAGCCTATCTTCATCGTGTCAAGTTTACTCAGGGTGCCTAAGCTAGATTCTGGCAAAGATCTGTCACCTACTAAAATGTGTATTTTCAGAACATTAGTTGTGGAATTTTTACACCACCAGTTGTAATTTTGGTTCTTGTCAGACCACATCAGACTGTAGTTGTCTAAAATAGCTAGACAAATTACCAGAGCTATGTTGTCTGACATGGAAATTCCTTGAAACTAAGTAAGAGAGATTTTTACAGAGAGATTTTTACATGTCCAAATGCAATGCCTTGCTCCATGAGAGAGTAACTTTTGAAGCATTCCAGCCATGCAAAAAAATAGGAAGACTTTTTGTGTATGTTAATGGAAGATCAAGAAAGCTATTAAAGAGTGATTACAAGCAAAATTAGTGCTACGAAATCATAGGGTACGTGTTAAGGGGATCAAGACTTTATCCACATTATTTTACAAAAAAAAAAAAAAATGTAAACCAAAAAAGCATTTGGCAGGAACACCTAGGAATTAAGTTATTTTTTATCATGGAAACATTTGTTGATGCCTACACCCAGTGGGAGGATGGCTTCAATCTTTAGAACATCACTCTTAGATTAACATTTGATCTAGGGGGGCTTTTTTATGTGTTTCTTTATTGCCTCATTGCCCCATTGGAGACAGTTTTCCTGCAACTTTACCTTTTAACCCAGCTTCTCTGGAGGTTTATGACTGGTGCAGCTGTCAGGATATATGGGCCATTCACCTGCTGTGTGGAATATTGTGCATGCACCCCTCCCCTCCCTCCCCTCCCCCTCTCTCTCTCTCTCTCTCTCTCTCTCTCTCTCTTCAACTGTCTGTATGGAATATTGTGCCTGCACCTCCCTTCTACCCTTCGCTGCCCTTTCAACTATCTGTATGAGTACACATAAATTACAAATCTAAATACTTGCAAGCACAGGTATGTGCAGAATTGATCCTGTCCCAAGAGATAAACAAATTACTGTTGGAGCTAATTCAAGTTGTCACGGTACTTGAATGTCAATTGGTTCCTTGGTGTTATTACAATTAATTGGCCAGATGCTGATAAATACTGTCAGTTTTCAATTAATGCAGGGTCTGAAATTCTATGGAGTGTGTTCACTTGGAACAGAAACTGACCACAGTGCATCATCCACATTAACAAGAGTTAAAAACTGACCTGACAGTAGTAGGATTTCCAGTACACCTACTGATATAGGAAGATCATCACAGTCTTAATCACTGAAGGTATTAGACTATGTAGATGTACAAAGGAAATATATATTTGAGATATTCACTTATGATACTCTGCATTAATAGGTTATTAAATATGTATAGCAATGGCTACATATTCTGACATGTACATGGCATCATGTTTTTTGTAGATTATTATATTTTACTGTTTTATGTTTTAAAACCGATATGTGTATGTTAAATAGATCTATTTTTTTTAAACTAACATGATAACAGTGTTCACACATACTTTCTAATTAAAAATAACTTTATCCTCATCAAAAATAGTCTGTGGCAAAATGGGCCCGATTAAAATTTGCTGAAGACTGAGCAAAGTGGAAACTCTCAGTGAAAGTGTGAAGTAAAAAATGGCGAGGACCGACCTATAAGTGGTTCACACACTCCTACAGCGAGTGTCCACAGTTGTTATTTCAAGTAAAGAGAAAAGTTTGTTAGATGTGTAACTTTGAAATGTGTAAAGAATAATCAGTTTTGGCAACCACTTCCTTTTTTCTTTTATAACAGGTGTTTGTTGTGACACAGCATCAACACGCCTCCCCTACCCCCTTTTCCACTGCGCTGTCCTCACATGTTTTTTCCCCTAGAAATTAGGAAATGTGCTTTTCCATCCAAAGTATTTGGAGGGTCCACACATCATTCAAAGTGCCTTGTAAATTTTTATGTTGACCAGGGACTGGCTGTGACTGTGATAGGTGTGGCACCAACTGCCACATGAATTAAGTGGGCAAGGCACTGGGGCAGTTTGGGTCAAATGGGTGTGTCAGAGACCAGATGGTCAGTACCATGGGTCAGATGGACATGACACATGGTGTCACTTAGGTCAAGTGGGCGTGGCACCAGGTGTCATTGGTGACATGGGTGTGGCAAAGGGTGAAGCATGGTTCCAATAGACAAGGTTCTTGGTACTCAGTTGGCTTGCTTATTCTCAACTGTCAGTTCTTGATGGGGCCGTAGCAATAGTCCGAAGGTTCAATAGTCCGAAGGTTCATTGGTCCGAATGTTCGCTATAGAACCTTCGGACCAATGAACCCTTGATTAAAAAAAACGATGAAAAAGTTACCATTTTTCGGACCAATGAACCTTCGGACCAATGAACCTTCGGACCAATGAACCTTCGGACTATCGAGACGCCCCCGTTCTTGATCACAGGTGGGTGTGGCCCAGGGTAGGAGGTGGATCAACTTGGCATGTTATTAACTGTCACAGATCATGGGAAGCTGCAGCCATAGTTTAGCAGATGGGTCAGGTACAGGTTATAAACTGTCAGTGACAGACCACAGGTGGGTGTAGCCCTGGGTAGCAGATGGGTCATCTGGTGTGTTATAAACTGTCAGTGACAGACCACAGGTGGGTGTGGCCCTGGATAGCAGATGGGTCTTCTGGTGTGTTATAAACTGTCAGTGATGGACCACAGGTGGGTGTGGCAATAGCAGACAAGGTCCAGGCTGTCAGTGGGAGGGAATACAGGTGGTATGTTATGAGATGGCCTGCTAGCTGCTACCTAAACACTGGAGGCACTGTTCATTATCGTGAAAGTTTCCACAGACACTTCTAGTTAGTTGTACTTACTGGTTAGCGCACCATTGCTTCAATTCTTAGTAAGGATTGGGTGTAGCAGAAGCAAAAAAAAAAAAAAAATCTGAAACTATGCAACTTTATTGTTAGCAACTTTTTAATTCATCTGTGATAACTATGTGAGTTAAGAAAGAGAGCTTTGCATGCAGTATAAAAATAACATCACCAAAATGTCTGTATATTTAAGGATAAAAAACAATTTAATGTTATGATTGATGTTTTGTTTAAAGAGTTGATCTGAAGCAATTACTTTCAATGTACATGCTGATGTCTGAAAAGTGTCTTTTAATGGCAAGAACAGTAGCTGACAGAAAGCAGGCCAGCGGTGTTTGAGTATGGGGACCATTTACTGAAAGATAACGACCTCTGTTTGTTTTTATAACAACTTGAGACTTCATTTTATGTCAAACAAATGTACATCATCTTCACTGACTCCAATAGCTCTGCTGATTTGCCATGGTAAATTGTTTATACTACGGACAGTTGTCAAATTATACCTAACCCCAGCAAATACTATACACATGTCTAACTTTCTAGGTATGGTAAACAGAGGGAGTTTTTTTCTTGATAAATGTTTTTTTGAATGTTATTAGATTGTGAGTAAAATGGGAAGATGAGTTGAAACTGTTGATATAGGACCCTATCACATGGAGACACAAGATCTGAGTAGTACAAGGTAAAAGCAGGTTATCCCATCTCCTCTATGTTTTGTGTATTTTTTCTCGCTTTGTGGGTGGTATCCGTTGGTATCTTCCTGCTCACTCAGGTATCACATGATAAAACCTGGTACCTTTTATCTCGCTTGTGTCCATTTAAGGCTCCAGCATAATTTCTTTCATATATGCTGTATTAAACAAGGGCACAAGGGATAAGACTGATGCACAAGTAAGGATTTAGCATGACCAAACTTTTTCACAATTTTAAATTAACATCTTTTTTCTAATGCTGAAGAAAAGAATGACAACATAGTATATGTTGCTAAGAAATTGATGCAGTATTTCTTTACTCATTGCACTTCTACTTGCAGAACTGTTGACAGTTTTATTGGAAAAAAAGCATTAAAAAACCTATAATTCTTTATTCAACAAGGGAAAAATGAATGCAAACAGTCAGAGGAATTTGATTATTTTGGTTTCTTTTTCCAAAAACTTGTTGGCCTCAACGCTTTCTCACATTCTTCCTCGGTCATCCGCGTATCACACCCACCATACTGCCTTGTTCTCACCACAGGTGACTAATAAAAGGTTGCTAAAGCCCCAGAACCGCTGCCCGCAATATCAGTGCCTGTTACATGTGTTACAGCTATATATCTAACCGTTACTCCATTTAGGAGGGTGTGACTCATTAGCACTGCTTAATTGTCTGTGACACTGTTGGTTTTGTGGTATTTTCTCATAGGAATATATATTTTTTTTAAATAGATGGGTGGTTTGTAGATTTTCTGAAAGTTTTACTCTGGTTTTCTGGAAAATAATACTGTATTCGAGTGAGTTGGAGGATATTAGTGATCTTTTTCTGTCAGTAATGATTGAACCAGAGCAATTTCCAGATTATTCTTCTCAGGAACTCAATTATAAGGATTGTTTCCAATAATTTTCAATTTTCATGAATTATGTAGAATCTAGAATGAAAATGTATATTAAAATAGACAGAGGAACTTCAAGACTGTCATGCATCACTTTGGATATTTTTTTAACAGACATTGTTTTTCAGCAGAAACAACCACATGGCATTCGAGCAACAAAGAAACTCAAACAAAAAGAGAGATTTCTCATGAAATGAACTTCAATTTTAGCTGGGACCAATTTACCATGTATTATGTTGCATACATGTACCTTGTGCATTTTGAATCAGCACATTCCTTTTGTTATTACTGCCGCAGCAATAAGCTATCCATCAGTGCGGAAATATGTTTCTAATTATAACAGTCAGATTTATTTGTGGAGGAGGGCACTAGATCTCTTACAACATTTTTTTTTCGAACTAGACATACATGTATTCTTTAAGTAGTGGTGAGTCACAAGATTTAGTAAGTCAGAAAAGAATTGCTGCAAGGAAACTGCAATGAAACTGCAATGCTGGTCCTGTTAACTTGAAAGTATATTGTAAGTAATGTACATATATTTGTTATACTCAGTGACAGAAAAAAGGGTGTTATCTTTTAGAATTTGTTTTATTTGTGTTATTGAACCACAACACAATGAATAATACAATGGATATCTATTAGTATTTGGTAGATTTGACTGCTGTGTAGAAAATGCATGTACTTCACCACATGAATTGTACCTGTTTTAATAGTTTTACACGTTCAGAAATATTTTTTGTTAAACTGATTTTATCTATGACATGTCTAGCCTGCTGCTAAATGAATTTGCAATGACCTGATACAACTAGACAGAGCTTTGATGAATATGATCATACATAATAATTTTGCTGTCAAACAAACAATGACGTTAATGTTGACTGTTTGATCAAAAACAAAGGGTTCAATTTTGATAGTTTTTTTGTTTCATGTGATCCTTACATGTATGCTAATCAATAAATATTCCAGATTAAAAGGGAGGAAAAATTGGTGTTGTTGGTACAAAAAGTCTGTTCAAAGGGGGGGGGAGGGGGGGGGGGGATACATGTAACACGATGAAAAAGATATACTTGTTTGTGCTGAAGGCATGTTTATTAGGGGGTAAAAAAACAAGTATCACATTAAGGCTTTCCAAGCAGAAAATCAGGTTAGGCCAGATCAGTGGTCAGTGAGAATACTGAGGCAAACTACAGAAATAAATCACTGGATATCGCTGTCCAAAACTCTAATTAAAACATCGCAGGGTTTCTGAAGCAGGATGGGCTCTAAGAGATGTGCATTGTTCCGATGTTATTTAAAGATTTCTCAAATGTTTATTTTCTTTAGGTACTCAAAGAATATTAATTATCAGTGATATTATCATTGATTAACATACATGTAAGACCACTGAAAAGTGATATTATAATATAATATCATTGAAAACTGTTGAGTAAACAGTAAATGTGAACCCAGATAAAGAATAGATAATAGTCGAGAAAAGGAAAATACCAGTCTTAATATATTCATGAAGACCTTCATTTAATTCAACAGTCTTATTATTTTTTCATTTAATTCATTATATTGTTTTTTTTATTTTAATTAAAATTAATTAATCTATTTATTGTAGAATGTTCTCTTTGATTGGTAATTCAAACCAATGAATTTTCATCTTTTTGCAGATGTCTAGTTTGCTGTGAGTGGCTGTGGACAGTGGGATTCACCTCGCTATGGCGAGATCAAAACTCCTCCTCTTCCTCACCGGCTTTTGTGTATTTCATTTTTTTGGATACCTGTACTATACCAGCCAGGAGTATGTGCGCCATCTGCAGGCATTGCACGGGAAAACAATCTACATTCAGGGCACTGATGACTTGAAAGAAGTTTTGACAGAAGACAGTGGCTTGGAGGCTATAGCAAGACATTCTGGGTCGTCTGTAAACTTGACAAAACTGCTTACTCATTCGGGCTCCAAAAATAGTAATTTTAGAGAAAAGGACAGCAAAGGGGAGAAAAATTCTAATGGAATATTAAAAAATGTTGGTTCCAGCCGAACAAGAAAGTTATCCAGTGTTATTGAATCCCAGCAAGAAGTGGTCAATCCTCATGATTACCCCTACCTAATCAATGAAGAATATATTTGCAAAAAGGACGGAAAGAAAGATGAAGTTTTCTTAATGGTTGTAGTCTTATCCTCTGTGCACAGGTACAGGCAACGTCAAGCAATTCGACAAACGTGGGGAACTGCAATCAATCAACCGGAATTAAAAACTAAAGTTGTATTCATGCTTGGGAGGACCAATGAGTCCTTTCATGAGTATCAAGTCAGAAAAGAGAGTGAACAGCATCATGATATCATACAAGAGGACTTTATTGACAGCTACAGAAATTTATCTATTAAAACTACAGCAGTGCTAAAGTGGTATACAACATATTGCAACCATGCTAAATATCTACTCAAGACTGACGAAGACATGTTCGTCCACATTCCAAACTTGATAAAAAGCTTAAAAGACTCTGGTCCCAAGTTTCACAAGTTCATTATGGGTTCTGTGATTAAAGATGCAATGCCTTACAGGCAAAATTTCTCAAAATGGTATGTTTCAAAGGAGGAGTATATTGACTCAGTTTACCCAACATACATCTCAGGAACAGCGTATGTTATTTCACAGGATCTCGTAAGTGATCTATATCAGGCAACACTAGTGACACCTATGTTTTGGTTGGAAGATGTGTACATCACTGGGATATGTGCCACTAAGGTGGACGCCTCACACGTGCATCATTTAGGTTTTCAATATTTTCGACGGAATGAACCTCCTTGTAACTTTGCCAATTTTATCACAGGCCATCGAATTGGTCAGCAGGAAATGAGAAGGATATGGAAGGCTTTGGATGGGCCAAGGTGGTCGTGTTAATGTCCTCTAGCTATGTTAAGTATAAAATTGGTGCTGTAGCAACTTTTAATATATTATAATATCAAGGCAGCTCTATCAATAGGTCATTGCTGTATAGTATATTTGACTGAACCACTGATTTATTGCAATATAAATCTGTGCTAATAAACCATTTTAGTTTTTAGTGAGGATGACAATTATTGCATTCAATTTTAAAAAATGTGGGTACATGTAAATCTATCATTGATAACAATAATAATAGGTTGTTAATGACCAATACTGGATTGCCTTGTTAGGTTATGCATCAGTTTAACCAGTGCCAAAAAAACTGACATATTTTGAGACTTTGTTTCATACGAGTCTTTTAATTTAAGCATCAAATGTACATTTGTAATAATATCTTAGCATAATTCTCATTTTCACAAACTGCAGATTAACAATTTCAGTCAACAAAGCCCATTATTATAGGTAATGCTTTTCTGCAGTGTACTGTTGAGTGCCAAATGATATTAAACGCCTTTGACATATTTTTATTATTATTACTTCTACTACTGCCTTTCATTTGATGGATATATGTAAGTCAATTTTTTTGTAGAAAAATTATGTTAATTTTTGTTATTGTCAATTATTCTCATCAAGAATATAAAACCTGTGTTAAAATTTCTACTGTGCCAAAATCATTTTACTTTTTACCACAAACATTGCAATATTAAGCTTTTTGTGATGTTTACATTAATTTTGCTGCTTAATTTGAATGGAGTGGGCTGTACTGTAATTAACAGTACATATTTTTGTGAACAACATACCCTTAATGTGCATTTCTGTACATTTATAATTAAATATCATTCTGTGCATTTGCATTTATTTCCTTTCGAATAGCAGAAGCATTTACATTGTGACAAACGGTAGATATGCAGGTACATGATAGCTGTATATATAATTTTTGGGCCTGTGAAGTATTGCATTTCATTTAACAAACAAAATTTAGCTTTAATAAATACGTAGGTACAGAATACTTGACATAATGAAATGTATGTTAAAAATGCTGGCAATTGTTTGCCTAACGCTGTGATATTGTGAATATGTCAGATATATAGTGCATCAGTTATGTGTGCATAACATGTATTGTCCATTAGTTTTTTCAGCTATCTACCTTATTAAAAAACTTATCCATCTGTTAAGCCATAGTACCTGTAGTGTTTAGTTTAGTACAGTAGGCTAAGAGATACAACTATCTGTTATGTAGCATTTGGTCTTTCTGATTTCTGTAATATTTTAATATTAAAATACCAGTTAAACAAGATGAAATTAAGTTTATATAATTTTCATTTGAAAATGCCTCAAGCTTTTGAATTAGTGTTAGATTATCAGATATGGTGGGGTATATTGAATATGTTTTTACTTACTTAATTGAGATAAAATGTGTATACAGCCAGATTCTCTGGTTAAATGCTCATTTCTGCAGTCTTTCAATTTTTCTGCCTCAGTTCCTATTGTGTAGCAGTTAAACCTTACCCAGTTTTTAAATTGATTATTTTCATATTAACATTCATAAATTGTTTCATTTGAACATTTGTCTTTTCATTTATTTTAAATTAAATAATTGTTTAATGCATTTCATGTACTCAGTAAAGATTCCTCGTTAGTTAGTTTGAAGAAAACCCAAAGCCACAGACTCTTGGTAATTTTGCGCACCCGGGTTTTCAATTGTGTAATGCCAAAGACTTAGGCTCTATTCCCATAGATTTTAGATCGATCTATCCCCGCGGGGAGTCTCACTAGATTACTTTCAGATAATCCGACTTAAATGTCCGTCCCGCCTACTACAAGCTCTAAGGGGGTAATTAACTTTCGTGTCCGCCCGGCTGACAGCTATTTAGCGTGAACCCCCAGGGAGTTAGGTCGATCTAAAGTAGGTCCATCTAATCTATGGAAATGGGGTGTTAGATGAAAAGTGATGTGAAGAGAAGTCCTGGTCAGAAGTGCACTCTTGGGGTCAGCCTCACAAATATCAGCAAAATACATCTGGAAAAACTACATAGGCAGGTGATCAGGGGCGGATTTAGGCCGTCTTCTGGGTCTTCCAGGAGACGGTCAGATTTTCAAGTTTACATTGATGGTATCTATTTTTTTCTGTTGGAAGATGGTCAAAATTGGAGGATGAATCAACAAAGATAATTTGGAAGACTGTCAGTAAATAGCTCTGGATCTGCTCCTGGGTGATGTACCTTGTCTGCTGAGAAATAACGAAGGCCACGTTTTTATTCCATAACAAGTATTTTGACTAGTCTATCAGACATTAAACCCAACTCCCACTGGCAATGTGCTTTCTTATTTTAAAAGGAGGGGATCATTATGAATATTTTTATTGGGATCAAACTATTCATCAAGTGCATGTGGTCCACCAAGTTAACAGACAGTTTTACCCATATGCCACCTCAGTAATATGTCCAAAATTTTCAAAAAATAGAAAAAAAAAATCCTTTGCACTGGAAGAAAGAATTTTACCTCTGCTCTAATGTTTTTGGCATATTTTGCCTTTAATTGAAAATTCCTGGGCTTCTTTTTACCCAGTTTGATTGATGTGTTTTAGTCCGCAGAGTTTCTGGATGTGTTTCTGTGATTGGCATGGTTCACACTTAAAACTGAGATGAAAGGAGGTGAGAGAGAAACTCATGTAACTTAACCCCCAGGGCACCGTTTGTTCATCATAAATAACCTTTAAACCCAACAGTATGGGTGTACTGTTATCAACATTTTTACTTGGTTCAGTAAATATTTTACTGTGCTGATTGTAGAACCCTTTTTGGTTGAATGGTTGAGTGAATTGAAGAAGGAGAAAAAAGAACGAACTGTGGTTTTAATTAATAGGAACATTTTTCAGCAATGATTAAATTTTACACACTGCACTTCACTGAGAAGAATTTTAAAAAACTAACACAATACTCAAAAATATTTTGTAACTGTACATTTTATTTTCAACAGTAGATGACAACAATTTCGGTAGTTACAAACAAATTTCACTGGAATTAATACACAAATTTAAGCAAGGTTCATATTTAGAAAGAATGTGGGTTTAGTCAATGCTGGAAACTGGATAGCTGACTAAGTAAATAACTTTTGCGATATATGTCTAATAGCAAAGCTTGGTCCACAATAACTGTAGATGACATACCTACACAAGTTACTGTCACTCACCACTGTCAACAGATATCAGAGTAAACAAATTAGTGATTAATCTTGGAAAAGGGCTGCATTTTGAGACTGCAAAAATTGAGGTAAGCAGCCCTTGAGATTTTCTGTGAAAGTCAGTTTAGGCTCTTGGCAGTTTAAACCAAGACCAATTTTTGACATAACTTGTCCTGGGACACAAGGTCCCAGACACTCCAAATTGCACCATCACATATAATTCACCAAGTAGTTAAATCCAGTTTTAATCACAATAAATATTGCTTGGCAAACACTGCAAAAATAAAAAATATCATTAAGGGTGCCTTTGTTGTACAAAACAAATCATATAAAATCCCCTCTAGATATCAAATTAGAGATGTTGCACAATTCTGTTGATGTTAAACATCTTTAGTGACTTTTTGGCATTGTTTGCCCATGTAGAGCACATAGTTAACGACAATATCTTAAATAAGTCTAGTGCTGAGTTATGGCCGCATATTCTGAATAATGTTATATTACAAGTGTTCACATTTAATAACGATATGCCAATGGACAAATATCCATCCTTAACAAGTACAGCATAGTACAGTGATGTATGGAACACTTGGCAACCTTTCTGTATGACATTATGGTGTGATGCGCTTTGGATCACGGGGGAACATGGACGTCTTCCTCACATTGTCCAAACCTAGGTACAACATGGTCACACGCTCCATACCTAAAAAATAAAACAATGGGAAAAATAGGTCAAGGTCACTAATGGCCAGGGTCAAGGACACTTGAATCTAGCCAAATCCTTTTGAAAAAGCTACTGTTACTTATTATTTGTGTTAATGTGAACTCAAAATGTAAATGTTTACATGGTCCAAGGCTACTTTTAGTGACGTTTTAAGTAAAACCACTTAAAAAAATTACCAGGCCAGGAAAAAGACATCTTTTAATAGTCTCTACGCCTCTCACACGCCTCCCCACACGTCATCCCTGCGGGGGGACAGTCATTAAATCTCGGCTCCATTGGGACGACACATGGGGAGGCGTGTGAGAGGCGGAGAGACTATTAAAAGATTAGGCGGTTTTTCTTTCATGTACGTCCGCCATATTTAGTCCCCAGGATTTGTAAAGCCTGGCTCAACTCGTTGTGAATGCGATCTAACAGATCTGTGGATCAAATATGGCTGATCCCCTTACATGCGTGTTGCATAATCCCAGCAGGGAATCTACTCACAAAGCGGTGAGCTTTTTAGTCAGTCGCCATATTTGATCCGCATATCTGTTAGTTCACTGTTCTGAATGTGCTCAAAGAGTGCTTCCAAGCCACCTTTTATGCCATCACCACAGTAAATCTTGTTTCCATCTCTTACCTATTCCTCCTCCAGCGTGAGGTGGGCACCCATAGCGGAAAGAGTCAATGTAAGCACGAATTTTCTCCAAGTCTGAAACAGAAAAAACATACCAATCATATTTTATTAGTTCAGATAATATCATTAGTATTGATAATCCAAGAAAGACAATTTTAAATTAGTTTTGTTTAATTATAAAAAAGAAATCATGGCAGATATCTTGAAGTGACTTGAGTGAAAAACATTTTAGGTAATTCACTTGTTCCATATACTTTTCACTGAAAAAAAGAGTAACAACTAAGTGGCATGTGTCTGTTAGAGAAAAGTGTCCAGAAAACACATTACCAGACATAACAACTCTGGCTGTGAAAACAAGTGAAATGTGAAAACTGAATTTAAATCCACAACAATCTTTGATTTGCCCAAATGTTGAGCATCAACAAACTTTTTTCTGATCACAGTATCAGTATTTTGCAGTACTCAATAGATGAAAACCTATTTAATAGCATCTCAGGAGAAAGAGGACCCCAAAAACGGTGATCTCTTTAAAACTCCTTTCAAATGAACTTATTATTTTCAAATACACACTACCACCAGATGAGATCACAAACTGCATATGTTATATCACATCATGATCACCCACATGTCATGTGGTGAAATTTTTTCATCAAAGGAAACGTCTGTCACAAATTGCCTGTGACATAACAATCTGCCCAGGACTAAATCCCCATGCATTCTATTTCCTCTTTCACCGAGACAATAGTAATCCTGAGTAAACAGCTGCAGCGAAGTCACCCACAATTTGTCTCCACATCATGAAAACAATGGGACTGGGTATTGAATGTCCTCCTGTTTAACAGAAGTTTTCATCTCCCTCTGCCTCCATACTGTGCATGTGTCTGTCCTGATCAAAGTGCACTAATGAACACTAATGTGAACACTAATGGCAACACAGATCAGAGAGCGGCCTGGCAATTCCCACTAGAACCAGATTATATAGCGTCTCCTTCAACATGAGACAGACTTTAAAATATCTGTTATTGGTAAAATGTGACACAGATCCAACAGCTCTAAACTGCCCTTTTAGCTCTACACTAGAAACCATTCACTAAGACCCCATTCCCATACCTAGATCGATCTAGCAGGATCGACCCATTTCTGAGGGGATTCTCCCAAATTGCACTCAGCTTAAGCGGCTTAGATGTCTGGCATGCCTACTGAAGCTGCTTAACTAAAGTAAAATACCCCCTAACAGCTTTAATAGGCGTGCAAGACATCAGAGCCGCTTAAGTTGAACACAATTTAGTGAGAAAACTCTCGGAGATAGGTCGATCCTGCCAGATCGATCTAGGTTTGGGAATGGGGTCTAAGGCTTCCCCCCCTCCCCCGCCAAAGTATTTGCACTGAGAGAGAGAGATTGTTTATATTACTTATTGGCTACACCAAATGAAAGAGACAAAATATGCTACTGCAGAGTTGCACGGTCAAATCACGATATGCACCACACCATTTTAGAACTAACACAATTATCTTCAGTTCCCCTTACATGGTGATCACTCCCCCCCCCTCCACCCATTCTTCCCACCACTTCTTGTCCCGAGGGCCAGGAACGAGAGCTCCATGTTTACAGAGGTGTCTCTCCAGATAACCCACCATACTGTGCACATTAAGTAAAATTAGCCCAATCTGTTCCTTCAATTGGATGAATTAAACCAACAACTTGGTGGTCCTAATTCTCCCTCCAGAGCCTGCTCCCAGGTATTAGCCAGTCTGTCTTTTTAATTTCTCATGTCAGTTCCAGTGATAATCCCACAACAGCCCCTCTTCTGCTATCTCTATCTCTCAGTATAACTACCCAATACCATATACACAAAACTACATTCAGATACAGGGCACTTGCTGGTAAAAGATGAGAGCCAGAAGCATGGGTGGTACCAAGGCTAAGGTACCATCAGTGTGGTACCCTTGGGTATACCCTTTGAATGACCTGTTGCCAATGTACAGTTCAATCACTTAGGGCTGTGGTATATTAAAAGTGATGGGTCTTAGATTCAGATAGCTCTGCTTAATAGAAACACCATGTCTATTTCAAGACAACCTACTCAACTTTAATAGATCTACATTACTGGTCTAACAATCTACCTGATCTCAATCTGATGCAACACTGCTAGAATTTCTTCAACTGTCAGCCGTGATTATTATCATGGATATGTTCAGACTTTTGTAACTGCCTGTAGTTTTATTATGCCTTGTCTGTGAAAAGATGTTAAAATGTAAAATTGACTTGGGATAAATTCAGCTACTTTTGATGCCAGAGCTCCTGACAAAACACAAATAAAGTTGAAAATATATCAAAATGTATGCCACTTAAAGCTAACACCCACAATGATAGGCATCATTTCCTTCTTTTGAAGCTTCAAGACCAAGAAGCATTTAAGTCAAATGATTCTTTGTAAAACCGAAACAAGGTCTGTGCAAGAGATATACTGTCTGTGCTACAGTCACTTGTTAAGTGGGACTGTGGTTACACATTTATCATCAAACCCTGCAAATACTGCCTCTAACCTCCACTTCCCCACAAAATGCTCAACTAAAAATAAATATTGATTTTTCCCCACTCAAAACAACAACAAAGAGGCTTAGACACAGAGATTAGAAATAATTGGACACTAAATGGTCTAAAACAATATCTATTATAATTTGCCACAATAAGACCTATCTTATCATGACAAACCAGCAAAAAGATACTGGCATGCATTTCAGCTTCAAGAAACGCTTCAATACATTCCACATGTCCATGTTTTCTTTAAAAATCTTCTTGCTGGGCGCTGCACTTTTTGCTTTATTTCAGCAAACCCAGATAGCTTGAGGGCTGTTTGCCCAGTAATTTCTGCTGTGTTCTAACCCAATGTGAGGTGAGACAGAAAACACTTTGCACGCAAACATGCATGCTTATTCTTGGTAATAACAACATCTCTGACTGTGAGGCCTTCCCCACTTGTTTGAGTATTCACTTCTGCATCTGAATTGGATACATTCTCTTCTGTTTTGCTTCCTTGAATGTTGCTACTTTTCATATGCTTGTAATGATTTCCAGGTTTAGTAATAAATGTACATTGAAAGCTAAATGCACAGGTTGGAACAATATACTTGAAATACCAATAACAAAAATTTTTTTTCATCACCTCTCAGGTTTAAAAATTGATTTCTTTTCTCACTCAAAATGTGATGCCTTCTTATGTCCCCCAACCTGAATTCTCTCCCTAATCGATTCAATAATGTTTAAACCTACAAGCTGCAATGCACACACACAATGAAATGGATGCGGTAGTTGAGATTCCATCACAATCTTTACAACATTTTAACAGGAGTGCAGATGACATTCTTCAAACAGAACACGACTTACAACAGGCAAAGAAGTGAGAATGGACAAAACAAAATTAACAGATAAACCCTCAAAAAATTGCACTTAATATACTTACCTATGCCATGAACCTTTGCTCTCTCTGACAGGAAGTCAGGGTTGTGTATTCGCTGTGCACCAGAGAGAATTTCCTCTCCTCGCATGAACATGTCGTAGGAGTTGGAATATTTCTAAAATATCGGAGTTAATAAGAGTTAATCAATATAAAGATAAATATTCTTACTTTGAGTTTCCAATGATATTACCTTTTTGATTTATCAAATAAATAAACCCTGCTAGCTGAAAATAACTTCAAACTGATTTTTATTACATTAATTAGTAGTGTGCATTTAAATTTAAAAAATTAAAGAATATTTATTCAAACTGGCCTAATACTTATTGTCACAAATAAAAACAATTTTCTATAAAAATCTTATTATTTTTTTCAAAAGAGAACCTTCATCTTGAACCATTACAACCTCAATTGCCATTTGCCTGCCCCTAATAATGAGTAACTTACCGTGCTATTTGGGTCAGGCATAGTGTAGAACGGTCTCACAGCCAGGGGATACTTGTCCAACATGAAGAAGTCAGTGTCATACTGGAAAATATTATTGATAAAAACATATACATGCATTCATCCTAACAGATCATTCATGTGCTAGACTTGACTGAGATATAGTGCCGATATATTTCAAATAAACTACTATGTGAAGAATAAATATATTAAGTTACACAGTAACTAGTCCCATTATTCAAAATCTATATGCTATAGTTAGTCTAAAAATATGGTTAACATACAGAAAAGCTTTAATGTTTCAAATAATATACGATACATTATAGCCTGTGCCCTGTCATCAACTAGTAGTGTTTTCATGAGGTACACACCTTCCACAACAATCTACACTGATAGAACACAAGTAGATTCACCATTTTATTAGACAATTGGGACAAAAATTTCATGCAAATTGCTTTTATTTTAAGTCTGAGAACGATTTCTAATCATTTTTCTTAAAAAACTTTTATTAGTCTATAACCTTACCTTTTGTTTGACCAGTCTACCCAGCAGTTTCTCAGCAGGAGTGGTAAGATCGTCTTCATCCCCCATCTCAACTCCGTTAGCTCTTAGAAGTTTCACAGCTTCGGGATACTCCAGCCTGAGCCTAAAACCAAATTGTTCACTCTCAGTTTTTTCTCTCTTTGTATCAGATTAAACATAAAATTGCTTCCACTTTTTTTAAACAACTGTGTCATTTAAACATTAAACTAAATCTAACTTGAGCAATTTGCTCTTTTAATTGAAGATTATGTACAAATTTCAGCAACTTAAACAAGGAAAACCTGTTAAAACTAGGCCAAACTGCATGTCACACATGGTTTTTCAACTAAATCAGACAGACCAGACTAAAAACTGTTACCAAAGTTAGAAACCTGTCCACTGCATTAAATCTAGAGTACAGCAATTACTTGATGTTTTCAATGGGGCAAAGTATTACATAATTTTGGAATCTTTTAAAAAATGTATTTTGTGGAGCATTTGTAATGCTTTTACTATATACAATAGAGATAAAAGACGACCTACTTTTCAGTTTTGTTGCTACCACTCAACAGGAATGGTGCAATTTCAAGAATTTACAAATCAAAAAATGTATTATTCTGTAAAATTCAGAATTTTTCCCACTATAAAGATCCAGTAATTACCATGGCTAATGACAAATTGTACTACCACATGAACATTCCTAGGTTTACAATAAACCTGGCTTGTTTTCTACTTACGATGGCTCTAGGAACTTGAAGGGTTCACTCTTGTATTGCTTGTTTATAGTCTCAATTTCTGTTTGAAAGCTGAAATATGCATATATATATTATATGTATGGGGGAATACACCAAACACAAACATTTCTTTAATGACTGAACATATCCATCGAGCCATTATGTGTGTGTGTGTGTGTGTGTGTGTGTGTGTGTGTGTGTGTGTGAGGGAGAGAGAGAGAGGGAGAGGGAGGGAGGGAGAGAGGGAAGACCACTATATCTAGCACATCACCATCATTTAAACTTCAAACTAATCATTTGAACTAGATCACAACAGAGTTATAACATGATAGAACCACAAGTAAAAGTACTACATAATAGACATACTTGTCCCTGAGTCCCTTGAAAATATTGACAAACAAGTCCCCGATGACGTCCATCACCTCATGGTAGTGATACTTGAACGCCATCTCCACATCCAGGCCTACAAACTCTGTCAGATGTCTGTGTGTGTTGGAATCCTCAGCACGGAACACTGGAAATAAACCACTATAATCAGAGATTAAGCTCAAGTAAGCTGTTCGAGTGATGTCTAGGTCTTTGCCATTAACTTCCTGCTAAAATTTGTCTGTGATTGATTTCTCTGCAAAATCTTCTAATCAGCAATTAGACAAATGCTCTTGAAAACTGGCAAATGAAGGTCATTGAAAATTCCCAAGCTAAAATGTACATGTATCTATAACTCATCTTAATCCTCATTACCTGCCCCCACTGTGAAAACTTTGTCCAGGTCCCCTGCGATGGCCATCTGCTTGTACAGTTGTGGTGACTGTGCCAGATAAGCACTGCCCTTGAAGTAGCTTACTGTGAATACATTGGCCCCTCCCTCACTGGCAGCTGAAACATTGGGGTTTATACAATAGATTTCAAATTTTAACTTCTCAACAAGTCAGGTAAGGGTGACAAAAAGTTCACATTGGTATTTGCATAAAGATCAAATGGTAACAACCTACATGTAAGTATTTCATTATGAACAAAAGAAATCCTGTGAAAAGAAAAGCAGACTTTAATATAAAGACTGCAAAATCAGGTCCATCTTTATCTTTTTGCTGGAAGCTGGGTGGTAAAATAAATGTCACTCTATCAAGTTGGTAACAATTTGGTTGTTCCAACCACAAGACTCTTGTATTACTATGAAAGTTGTATTAAGATAGTGCACAACTTTAATAATGTTTAATAAGTTTAAAAACATCATAGCTTAGGATTACTAATTAATAAGCAGAATCCATGATATTTAGCTAAAAAAAATTGATTTTTGTCACTGTGCCAGCTAGGCTAAAGAAATAATCTAACATCTACCTTTCAGTTCATATTAATCATTTACCTGAGATAATTTTGGGTGTGTGTATCTCGGTGAACCCCTTGGCGGTCAGCGTGTCCCTGAAGAGCCGGCACACCCCTCCCTGCAGTCTAAAGATGGCCTGACTGGTAGCAGTACGCAGGTCCAGGATGCGATTGTCCAGTCTGGTGTCCGGGTTCACTTTGGCCAAGTCCTGCATGGACAGTAAAGGAATTACTGCATTTATCGCTCTCTTTTATTTTTATTATTTAATTTTTTTCTGTGAAAAGACATTCATGCTTTAAGCAGCAAAAACTAATTTGGCCTTTTTATGGACCGTTTTAATTTTTTCAGCAAGACTTTCAAATCACAAATGAGCACCTAACCTGATATTAAAATCAAGACTTAAGATGAATTTATCATAAGGCCAGCTGAATTCAAAATCAATGTAACAAATACATTTTAAACACTTTTAATCTCCATGGGGCAGAGATAAAATATAGTTATATTTGCAAATAATTTTGCTGGCCCCTTTCCTTAAAATGAAGATACCTTCCTTTATAAATATATATAATGTGAAGGGGAAAAAAGACCTTGTGTCCTGACACTAGCATATTTACCAGTTGAGAGGTTATGTGAGATGCACAATGATGTTACATGATGAAAATGCTCAGTATATCTTTAATTTGTAGACTTACATCTTCACTCTCTGGTCGTGACAGGTCATCAATCTGTACAGGTAACCTAGGTTCTGCTGCACTCACAACCCAAACCTGTGGAAGTAGATAACAACAATGTACAGAATACACAGATACACATGTACAGATATACAGGTGAAATTATGTTCTTTCCTGAAAACGTGCATGCATGCACGCACACGCACGCGCACACACACACACACACACACACACACAGGCAGGCATTCTATAAATGCACATGGATTCACATACTCTTGGTTTATATGTATTGATGTATGTGCAAACATATGAAAATGCACACATAAACACACACACACACACTTGCGTAACTTTACAAACCAGACCCTGTACTATTACAACATAACATATGAAACATTCAAGTTATGTAAGTTATGTTAATGCTTAGTATAATTCTTCCTTTTTTTTACAATTATCTGTAGAAATAACACAAATATTGTCACCTGTTCCACATGGAGCTCCACATCTTGTTGAGAACAGCTCTCTATTTTCTGGTCCACTTTTCTCACATAGCCTTCAACGTCTATGATAGATTCTTTTGTGATACTGGAATATACCAAGACCCACTTTTATAATGAACTCCAAGGGTTCTGTGAGTATCTTGATAGAAGGGGTAGAGGGGAATCTTAACATTTCATGAGACGTAACTGCCATATTCTTTCACAGTAACTCACAAGTAAGAGATTATAACAAAAAAAAAAACTTTTTAGAAAAAAAAAAAAAAAAAAAACGGGGACTAGCTTTGAATGTAAAAATGACCTCCAACTTCTTTAATAACATTGAACTCAACAATGAAACTTCAATTTAACAACAAATTGGAAATCCAGATTTAAATCAATGTGTAATCAAAAGTATATCTGATGATGTGATTGCCACTTATGTATAATCAACAGCATATGTCTCTTATACCCCACTGCATTTAATGGAACTATCATTTTTGACAAACAAATTATGTTATATGGTCTTAAACCACAAACTTAGGCCACACAAGATTGTTTAAAGCCAAGAAATCATTTAAGTAGTTTTTTCCACTTACGCTGCCACAAATTTCACCATCTGTTTGCTAACTCTCTCCCCAACAGCAACAATGGCCTGTACATTGAAATGCTGGTGCCGCAACACGAAGAAACATTGCTTTCCTGAAATATCATTTTAAACATCAAAACTGTAAACATTACAAAAATTTACTTGTATATAAAGTAGTCATATAAAAACGACTGGAATTATTAAGGCCAAGAGAAGCACATTTTGCAAGCTTGTCTCACAAAATTTCACAATCATATATTAATACTGCTATGCTTTATCTTGCTAAAGCTCATGATGTTATGTCACTGACAAGGATTGTTTATTTCATATTTGCAACCAAAATTTTAAAAAGTTTTTTAGTCTGAAGTGATGATAATTATTTTAACTGTATATAAACCAGATAAGACATAGCATATATCTCCTTGATATTCCTATTCTAAAGCTACTTCATGGAGCTTCCAATGATAAAATTGCACAAACTTTTGCAAATCTACAAAACACAAGGCATGTCTGAGAGTTTCAAAAGCCATACCTTTACTTCTACTGGTGTGTAACCTTCCTCTGCACCATATTTTCTCGTCCTTCTTCTTCTCTGCCAGCTCCAGGGTGAGGCTCTGCACAGGGACGAGGTCTCTCTCTACCCTCTCCTGGGACTGGTTCATGGGACACTTGCCATAAAAGTCCTTTGCAAAGTCTTCTTTTTCTGCATCTTCATTTCCATCTCCTCCAGCCTGGAGTAGAAGTAATGTTAATGTCTCAAGATTAAAAAAAATTGTCGAGTAAAGTCACCTGTCTTAGAAGGCTCTTGCTGATGGCAAAACTATCAGCTTTGAGGTAAGATATGATATCTTAGACTGGGTTCCCACAGATTGAGATCGATCCATCTGGATCGACCTAACTCCCTGGGGGTTCATGCTAAATTGCTGTCAGTCGAGCTCGCATCGAAGTTAATTACCCCCTTACAGCTTTTAGTAGGCAGGACAGACATTTAAGCTGGCTAAGCTGACAGCAACCTAGTGAGACTCCCCACGGGGACAGATCGATCTTAAAATCTGTGGGAATGCAGTCCAAGTAAAAGGTCAATCTGAACAGTGTTCTAAAGGAAACTACGCTCTAAGCTTGACAGAGCACAGCAATAATATACTAGCATAAGTTTTTCTGATATCAGTTTGTTCCAGTATGACCTATCTTTATTTAAACAAATGCTTCGAAAACTGACAAGATCAATGTAAGTTTGACTTACAGCCTGCTTGTGCTGTTCCTTCTTAGCTGCCTTTTCAGCCTGTTTCTGTTGTTTCTTCAGGGCTTTCTTCGATATAGGTTTCCCATCAGGACTGAAAAGTGGAAATTATAATTCACAGTATGGCTGGTGTATCCCATCATTCCATGGTATTTTCCTCATTCACATTTCTTCCCACCCTCTAATCTATTCTTCTGTTTACCTCCTCCCCCCCCCCCCCAAAAAAAAAAAGGTGGTCATTTTTTGCTTTTCACAAAAATGTATGAAAAAAAGAAAGATAGATTAAAGTTGGTATAAGTTGGGAGAAAATGTGGGGAGAAATCCTTAAAACTTGAGGTTTTGAGGGGAAATCTTGGCTTGGAAGGCCTTAAAGGGATAAATAACTCTCCGTATGAGGTCTATATTTCACAATAAAAAGATTGTGAACAACTCAGAAATATAATATATTCTGTTTTACCACAAAAACAGCAGTTATAGCTATTATTCTGATATCTGAGCTTGTCTTTAGACTAGATGTGACCTCCACTGATGGCTATACTCTGTTATAATCTCTAGAGATTATAAAAAAAAACTTTTTAGAAGAAAACAAACAGGGACTAACTCTGAATGTAAAAATTGATTCATTAACCAATGGTAAGTATGGGAAAATTGTTGCTTACTCCAGGAAAATTCATTTTTTGGCCAGAACAGAGAGTTATTATCCCTTTCAATATGGCAAGTAAAGAAGTTATTTTGTTTTCTATTTTTACTTCTCTTTTGTTTACTGTCATCTACTTCAAAAATATTCTTGTGTTCATCAAGAATAAATTACATGGTATAAGTTATGATTATTAGTGCCATAAATTGGGACTACATGTATATAAGCACGTGGCAAAAATGCGTTAGTGATACTTCAAACTTTTACAATGCATATACCATAAATCGCGTAATTTAACACTCACATTTATAAACCTATCAGTAAAAAAAGACGTTTAAATGTTACATGTTACATCTTCAGCTATAAGTAAAGTTGACACAAAGGACGATACAATTATAGTTTGTCTGAAGTCACACGCTGAGGCACGCACACATTTCAATGATCAATACATCCAAGGTCGTGCTACAATGTATTAACTTCATAAAGGAAATGCGTGTCCTCGGTTCACACTGACAATGTAGGCCACACATCATAACAACAGCATAAGATCGGGGTCTTTAAGGGACATATCTGTAACTTAATAAAACTTTTAGAACCGCTCTACATACCCTAATGGTCCTTCGTTTTCTGCATTTGTATCGGCCATTCTTAAAAATATGTTATGGAATACAATAAAGAAGATAACCGGCTTCTAACGAGGAACTGATGAAATACACATGCAAGTACCACATGTGGCATACCCAGACTGCAAAGTCAAAGATGGCCGCCGGTGCTAATGAATGTGTACGAGCTCTCGCGTTTTGATGTTTATTTGCATGTTTTAAGTGCTGTTTTTACTCAACTAACTTCAAGGTCTTCGATATAAAGGGCAGGAGATGTCGAGGAGGAAACAATCGAAGCCTCAACACATCTTAAGTAAGTGTATTTATTGTATCTTTTCCCCTTTTCGACCGCGTATGGGCGGGGATGAAATTAACATGCATGAATCACGCACGCGCATGTGCTGACGTATCAGCAGAGTGCGTGACAGCCGGGTTGAATACATAAGCGTGCCTGGATGCACACATTAAGCCGCAGTGTTGAATTTAGAAAAACAACCCTTGCTGGCGCTGAGGCGGCTGGCAGCGACGCCGGGCGGCGTGCTAATACGTATGCAGACGCACGTTCTTGCAGGCTGTTTACTTTTGTTCACGTACGCGTGACTCGAGACACACGTGCACAGGAAGTGGATTAGTAATGAGGGGCTCTGAAGGGAGGGTTTGAGAGTGGACGCTGAAAATGCGATCGGAGAATTTGATGGAGAAATAAAGTGATGTTATTGGGTTTGTTGATTGTTGTTGTGTTGCACGTGCATTTGGCAAGTCTTGACATAAAAGGTCAGAGGTCGAAGTTAAGGCGGAAGTAATGAGATGAATGGAGGATTGGTTTGGGATCGTCCTTTTTCTCCCTTTTTTCTTTCTATTTTCCAAGAAAGTTAAAATGTTATTCGCCTTTTTGGGTGAATACAGGATTAAAAACATGAATGGTTTTCATCTCCACATCATTTCTGAGTAAAAAGTAAAATAATTTAGACTGTTTTAATGGTTTATTTTCGGTTATTTACCGATACCTATTTATGATACTTGTTTAATTTATATTTTGTTTGTGCTTCTTCAGGTATTTTTTTGCCGTGTTTGTAGTTTTTGAACTACAAGAATTTATACACACTGACCAAGTTCAATTAGTAGGGATGATAGGTTTTTTTTTTTTTTTTTTTTTTTTTTTTTTTTTTGCCACTTCATTACATCATGATCCTGAATGATCAAGTACATTGCCTGCTGCCAATTAAATTACATGTTGAATTGCATGTTACATGTAAAACAAGATTGTTTATTTTATAGGTCCTCCTATAGGTCCAGTGTCAAGTGTTGTTATATTCCAGCATATCGATCTCTCTTTATTTTTTTTATTTTTTATTTTTTTAATTTTGTGCATTTATTAATTATTTAATTATTTCATTTATTTTTATTTATTTTTTACTCTGGATATACATGGTATTTAAAAACATGTTTTATAACCTTTCAGTTGTGAATATAAGGCATTTTGTTTTAAAGCTGAAATAAACACATTTACACATTACAATTTTAGATGAAGATGGCAAAGAAGGTGGAGGGACAGATCTGCTGACCCAAGGGCCGGTCAGTCTAGGTCAAACTTCCTCAGATGTTACTGTAACAGACCCCCAGTCCACCAGTATACCAGAAGCTGTGGCAACTGACACCACCCACTCCTCATCAAATTCACACAACGTCCAGTGGCCGGAAGATCAGGACAGTGATTTCCAAGTGTTGAATAAAGTTCTGAATGCCTTGGGGGACAATGATCCCACAAGTGCTGGTGTACAGGAGGTGCCAGCTACCAGTTCAACTTCCCAGAAGAGCATTTTCCCAGGCTCAGATTCTTTGCTTGGAACAGCCGGTGGTGGGGATTGGTTGAACAAGCTGGAACTGGCAGATCCTAACCAATCACAGTCTTTGTCCTTTGGTGCTAGGTGATCATTTCTTCTCTATGCTAATGTGCATTTTAAGTCAAAACAGAACATGTATTTGACAGCTTTAAATTTAGTAACAATCTGAATCACATTCTGTAATTGCAGTTTAATTTTTGTACAGATTTATAAGTATCTGAAGTAATGGCCATCAGTGGCATCACCAACACTGTCCTCCAGTAAAAATGTTCTTAAAAAGACCTAAAACTCCATAGTTTACAGTCTTACTTTCTTGTAAACATATATGAATTTAGCATGAATACTTCCATTGCAGCAAGTTTCCCTCCAGTCAAACCGGTCTACTAGATCTCACTGATCGCACATGTATGTACTGTGGTGTGGTAAAGAAGAGCCCTGCTGACTTAGAGCGACATGTCCGTAAACACACTGGAGAGAGACCCTTTGCCTGTAATGTGAGTACCCCCCCCCTGGTACTGTGTCACGTGTCTATTTGTATACTAGTATTTTGTGTATATCCATTTGCATATTTTTAGTTTTGAGTGTTGTGAGTTCTTGAATGGGCTTACACTAGTTTAAGCTTTGCTCATATGTAATTTTACAAATACTTGTTTGAATATACTGAAGTGTACAATGCATACCTTTACTGTACTGTACATACATAAACCTGCATACTTGTGTTTGTATAAGTTTGTGTACATGTGTGTGCATATGTGTGTATGGGCTGGTGTTCTCACTTATTCATTTATGTGTGTATATAATATTCAGGTGTGCAGCAAAGCTTTCAAGGCCAAACGCAGTCTTCAATACCACCAGTATATGCACCACGGGATGGAGTCACAAAACACCAACATCGTACAGAAATATTCTGAGGCACGGAAGCGCAAACTTCAGCTGGAGAACATCAAGGGCACCTGGCCAACAGGCGCTGGCCTTCTCTCCTCCTCGCTCTACCTCAAAGGTGCTGGCGCTGTCCAGAGCGGTGCTTATCATGGTGCTAAGTTAGTGAAGTTGGATGAGGCGAGTGCTGAAAGTGGGTCCCAGGAGTCGGGGGACAGTTCTTCTATCCCACAAGGCCGTTTCCAACATGGTGGCAGGAATACACCCATGTCAGCTGACTCCAGCCCTCGGCCAGAATCTCAGTTGGAGCAAGATGATGAGGTAAAATGTTTGCTTTTACATAAACTTAGATGTCTTTGACCCCATTCCCACAGATTTTAGATCAATCTATCCCTGTGGGGAGTCTCACTAGATTACTGTCAGCTTAGCCGGCTTAAGCGTCTGTCCCACCTACTAAGAGCTGTAAGGGGGTAATATTGCCATGTGCGCTCGGCTGACTGCAATTTAGCGTGAACCCCCAGGGAGTTGGGTCGATCCGAATGGATCAATCTGAATCTCTGGGAATGCACTCTTTATGTATTGGCCTGCTTTTACACTCATAAATACAATAGTGTCATATTCTCTATCTACCATTGCATGATAAATAGAATTATTTAAAAAGATTATGTATTGGGTTTGCTTTTGAACAAATACAAATTGGTGAATTTTCAGTATTTTAGATACATTAAAGGTTAAACCTATCATTTATAACATCATTGTTTGCAGGGTATCTCACAAGATGGCAGCATGGGTGGGACTGGTCAGGAGGATTCCCAAGATGGGCCATGGATCTCTCCTGATAGTCAAAGTCTCTCGCACAAACTCAGTCAGCATTTTGACGGCAAGTCCTCCTTCCTGGCCCACCGCACGTGTACATTTTGTGGCAAAGTTTGTCCCAAGCCAAGCGACCTGAAGCGCCACCTCATGGTACACACAGGAGAGAGGCCTTTCAAATGTGCAGTAAGTGGGAGACAAGCATTATGATTAAAGTTGTCTATCTTTACATGTAAAACAACAAAATAGATATTTATAGTTGTTGTAATTTTTTTCATTCATTTATATATTTTAATTTATTTTATTTTATTTTATTATTATTATTATTATTAATTTGCAATTATCTGGATGAAGTATTGCATAAACAAAATACATCTGTTCTATAATATTTGATATAGTGTATGGTGACCCAGTATATTGCACTTCTCCACTTATATGAAATAATCTATCTCCTCAGGTCTGTGGAAAGGCATTCAAGGCCAAGGGCAGCATGTTATATCACATGAAAGCTCACCACAACATGGATGTCGAGCTGAGTCAGGGTCTTGAAGAGCGCTATTTGCGGCTGAAGGTTAAAGAACACTACAAACAAAAAGAACAAGAGTTGGTGAAGATGAGGATTGAAGAAATGGGCGGGGGAGGTGACTCTGTCTTGGTGAATGGCAATGGTGGGCTAGATTTGGGTCATGCATCAGCCGTGGTTGTAAATGAGGCCTTGATAAAACTGGACATTCCTACTCAGGATTCATCTTCTCCTGAATGTAGCCAAATGGGAGTGCCTCCTACAGGTCAAATGTTGGATGACATCGAAGAAAAAGGGGAGAATTCCAACCATAGCATCAGCCAGACTGGGGAAACTCAGCCAAAAAGTCTGCAGAAAGAGGGAGCCACTACAAGTCAAGAGCAAGAGGAGACTGAGCCAGTGCCTGCCAAGAGCTATCAAGGCCCATCAGTGCTTCGAGGTCTCCGATTAAGAAATCCCCAGGCTTACAGGTCATATGGTGCCAGTAACCAAACTAATGTTTATAATGTAAGCCAGCAAGAGGGGAAAGCACTGAACCCATGGAGACGGAGAAAGAAACAACACCACGCTGCACCAACACAGAAAAACCTCATTCCCGTTACCAAGCCAAGTCCAGGGCGTAAAGGTCTTGTATTCCACAACATAAGTTTCCAGGATGAAAAACATGATAGTCAAGGACCAACAGTGGACAGCAATGCAAGGATAGGAAGTGGTCAAGTGATGCAGAAACATACAGAGGTCATGCTGCAGGATGAGGAGTCCTGGGATAGCTACAGCCAGGCACAGAAGGTCAAGAGCCTCAACATGAGCAAGCAAAACTTTGAGGTTATTGAGGAGACAATGGTTGTGAGCCGCCTCGATGGTTACGACACCACAACGGGGCAGAGAATGGCCTTGTACAAGTGTCACCTCTGCAGCCAGGTCTACTCAGACCTTGGGAAGTTACAGATTCATCTTCCACTGCATTTTGACCAAGATCCTGCTTTGTATCGCTGCCAGGCTTGTGGTGCTAGTTTCACTTCACGTATGCAGTTTGTCTACCACTTGGAGTGGCACTTCAAGCATGACAACCCAGAATTTGACAATTTTTCAAGTGGCCACCAGATGTCAGCAGAGGGCATTTCCCAGTACGGAGGTAGACTCGCAGGAGATGCCAGATCTGACACAATGGAAGAAGAGGAAGGAGATATGAAAGACAAGATCAGGGAGAGAATTGATCATTTGATCTCACAGAACGTCAGCGTGCTGAGCTCAATGGAGACACCAAAGATGCTGAGGAACTACGCCAGGCCAGCCAGTGAGAAGACATACTTGAAGAGGTTGTCTGGGATCCAGGGTTCCAACAGAGAGGGTGAAGGGACAACTTTTTATCAGTGCCGCACCTGCAACAAGGGGTTCTTCCGTCTCTTTTCTCTTCGTAGGCATGAACGCATCCACACAGGAGTTAAACCATGCTATTGCCGTGAATGTGGAAAGGGATTCAGTGAGATGCGAAACCTTCGACAACATATTGTACGCTTTCATGACCATGTGAAAAACCACGACGATCTGATTGCTCTGAAGCCAGTCAGAAGACATTCCTTCTTTTCAACCAACAAGTACTCAGTTTTTAGAAACCGCCTGAATAGACGCAGCAGTGGTGGGAGTTCTCTCTCTTCTTACAAATCCAGATTGGAAAACAAGATTGCCAGTCTGAAAAATGCAGGAAGCATCAACAGAAAGAAAGAAATCCCAAGTTTCAAAGAGGAAGAAACAAAAGAGGAAGACCAACAATCAAAAATCAAGAAAATTCGGCAGGAAGATGGCGTTGGTGAGGATGTCACGGTGGTGCTGCCCTCTGACGAGCCACTCGGAGACGAGGATGTTTTAGGACCAGGAAACCCAGACATTGTGGATGACCAGGAGGAAGATGAGGAAGAAAGTGATGTTTTCACTTCACCTGGCATTCTAGTTCCAAACAACCAGCCCACCAGCATGATGTCGCACCTGTCAGCACGAACTCGCCGCAAGGGGGCACTGCCGACCAAACTCCTAGGTTCTGGCCCCAAGACACTCCTTACTTCCCCTGTCAGTGCCAACAATGCTGATGCTAACATTGACAACAATCCTCTATATGGGACAAGAGATCAACAAGAGAATTTGGATATACATGTGATCAGAAATGAAAATGAGGTTGGAGGTCAACAGGAGTTCAAAGGTCAACAAGAGACATGGGGTCAACAAGTTGTCAGAGGCCAACAACATATAAACATCAAGGATCAAGACGATGTAGAATTTATTGAAGGAGAATCATTCCCTGCATCTCACAATCAGACAAATCTCTTCAGAGGACAAGAATCTCGATTTGCCTCAGCACCCACCATGGCCCCATCTATGACACCATCCATGACGGGTGCGCCTACACCTGTCATTACCATGGCAGCCAAGTCTAGCAGCTTTTCATGTCCCCCAAACATGCTCATAGCAGGAATGCCTGAATCACAATTTGGTGGAAACATGTTTGCATCTGGATTGGGAAATGTTAGAAGATCGACTTCTCGGTGAGTTTTCTAAAGTCTTCCGTGTATAATTGTGAAACTGCTAACATTACTAGTTTGTTAAATAATTTTATCCCAGTTTTATGGAGTTACTGCAAAAAACTTTAGATCTCTTTTTTATTATTATTTAGTTTCATATTTTGCAGACTTAGATATTATTTTATAGATGTCATAACCTGTATTATATTTGTTGATGCCTTATTTTTGCTCAGGCTTGCTGTAGTGAAAGATCCCAGCAGACGAGAAGAATCCTGTCAGCCAATCATAATTCAAGGTGTGCCAGTTTACCGCTGCGTTTTCTGTGGCAGAGAGTTCCCGACTCTAGCAGACATCAACAGGCACTTGGACTTCCATGAAGGTAACTAGGTGGCAGCACCGTCAGTCATGTGACAGTAGCACTTGAGTTGTGGTCCGCAGAGTTGTAGTTGCTTTGTGTTGAAAATTATCTTGGACTAGTGCATTTTCTGCTGTTATCTCACAGAGACAGAAAATATTATTTTTCTTCCCAAAGTTTACATTGAAGTACCAAGACTAAAGAGCCCCAATTGTTTCTTTTGATGCCCTAGATTTGATTGATTAAAAAGTACTGTTACTTCCCCATGTTTTTTACGCAAAATGTGAGATGTCAGTGACCCAAGTTCTAACGGCAACATCTTTGTCTAAATATGACAGTATAATGACAGTATAATATCTTTAGCATTGAGCATATTAAACTTTTTGCATGGTATTAAGTAAAGTGCCTAGTGTCAATATCTAGGCTTTAGTAATAATATCTTTCTTGGTTTTAACGGGAAAAATAATGTTGTTTTATATCTTTTGTTTTAGATGTGCGTCCATATGAATGTAACGTGTGTGATTATAAAGCCAGAACAAACAGCCAGCTTAAAGTGCACATGTTACGTCACAAAGGTGAGTGGTCTTTTGTGTGGTTTGGCAGCTATCTCAGTCTTCTGTCACATTGTGCTAGGTGTGATACCTGTCACAATCTTCTGTCACATTGTGCTAGGTGTGATTCCTGTCACAATCTTCTGTCACATTGTGCTAGGTGTGATGCCTGTTACAATCTTCTGCCACAATATTTGATTTGCATTATATTTTGATTTCCTTTTCCCAGGTATTCGGGAATTCCACTGCCAGCTGTGTAACTACAAAGGAGTAACGCAGTCTGATCTGAACCGCCACTACAAGTCCAATATCCACATTCTCAAAGCACAGAACCAGTGCCCCAAGTGCTGGGAGGGCTTTGTCAGCCCCTTGGGCCTGAGGGACCACATGGAGGATTGTAATGGCAAAGGCCCCAATGCCAGACAGAATTCCAGGGGAGCCACCGTCTCTCCAAGAGGAGCCAGCATCTCACCAAGAGGGGCCAACAGCTCTACTAGAGGTTCCACCAGTTCGCCAAGAGGAGCTTCAGCTGTTGGTTTGAAGTAAATTCCGTTACACCTGAAGGAAGAGGTCTTCAGAATTTCAGAATTGATAGATATATAATAAGTTGAATAAGACTCCTCCTACACACACTTGACAATAGTCTTTGTGGCCCCTTCTGCTTCTTTGGCAGTCTTTGTACCACCTTATTTATGGCCAGTAAATTAACACCTTAAAACATTTTTGAAACATAAATGTACTGTAGATCTCACTGCTCAACAGATGGCAGAACATACTTAATATTAAAACTGTTCAAAAAGGACCCAGTCATTACATGAGCTAGCTCTGCCTAACACCAGGTCATAACTCCAGAATACTTAGTGACAGACATCAACCAGTATTGAGCTGTTTTTTTTTTTTTTTTTTTATGAAAAACACAAATGTTTATATTTGTGCATGTGACAGAACGTGGTTTTTAACAAAAGCATAATCAGATACAGTTAGCTCATCACCCTATAGCTTTGAATATTCATGTCTCGAACAAATCTTGAGGTATATATATATATTTTGCGTGGTATTAGCTGAAACTTTTGTGGCCATAGCTTAAGCCAAATCTGTCCCCAACGCGAACAAATGTTCCATTGTGTTCAAGATATGAAGAGTCTGCTGATTGGAGCACTTTTTAAGAGGGAGATCTGGTAGGGAGCTTACGATGGGTAGTATCTCACACAAAAAATACTCCAAGCTAGTTGTATGTTCCTGTATTTTAGTAGTGCATTTTAGTTGTTGTTATTACTATGATGGATCCATTCTGACGTGCATTTCTAAGATGGAATTTTTTTAAATCGCCTTTTGATTTATGGGGCTTAGAGGATGCTGCACAGGGTCTATGTTCAAATTGAGTCTAGGAATGTACAAGGCGTGATAAAAATTATTTCATTTTGCATAAACAAAGAAAGTATCTTATTCTCGTATATGTATATTGATTACCACCTGTCTGTTCAGGTTGTTTAGATTATACTATACCTGCAAAGTCATTTATATTTTATTTTATTTTGTTATAATGGTAATTATGATATTTTCTCAATGCAGGTTTCCAGTCAAAATTTGCTGAAAATATAAAGATATCTATGCCTCTGTCACCTCCTCATTTAAATTCCCTGGAATCTTTTTTTGAATGACTCGGTTAATTATTTTGGTTTCAGTGCTTGTATATGTCCTGCCTCGCCAACTAGTTTTTAAAACTGGCTATGTCTGTGTAGCAGTTTGTTTAGATATTAAATTCATTAACGTTTGTCATTGAATTGGTAATTGTTGCATTTGTTAACAGCAAGTACTTTTATTTATTTCTTGAGATTTGTAGAAGAATCTTGCATGAGAAAGAAGAAAGTGAACACATAAGAAGTTATTTTAAAACAATCAATGTTATGTATTACACCATAGATATTACTCATATTTATAAATATATATATAAATATATACATATATATTTAGGGACTGCTGCAATGCCATTTGATAAGGAGGGGAGAAGAGTCATCACCAGAACTCTTCAATGTTTTCCAAACAAGTCTCATTTCCACTACAACAAATTGAGGTGCTGTTAAACTGAAAGCGAGACAAATGTAAAGCTTGTAGCTCTTAGGGCATACTAAAACAGCATTATCTAGCATAGTATGAAAGTATATAGTCACTATATCTATATCTATATGTATCGTGTCTTAGCTTTCACATTATCATATTCAACGAAGTACAGAGATGAAGATAATCGTCCACTTTTCAAAATCAGAAATAAACTATATATTAAACAAGTGGGTTTGTTGTTGCCGTCCTATTCGCCACAGGCCATAATCGACTATGCAATATCCTTGTTGGATCTCTGTGGTCAAAGGAAAAAATGTGCTCAGAATTAGCCACTGCATCCAACAGGCCCGTAGCCAGCAATTTCAAAAGGGGGTTCTTTTTCTGAAAAAGTGGACCTTTTACCATGAAGCGTTCCTGTGCCTAGATAAAATTTTACCCGTAGGGGACCTTTTCCCAGCAAAAGGGGGGTTCTTTCGAACCCCCCGAACCCCCCCTGGCTACGGGCCTGTCCAAGAATATCTAGTGCAACACTTGTGACAGGAGTGGTAATCCTGGGAGTAGAAGTTCGGTGTCCCATATGATTAGTATGTAGGTTATATAGGGTTAATTGGAGTATTGGGGTTAGTATTTGGGACTTATGTCGACGGTTCAAAGTAATGGAGAACGGACTACGGTTCCTAGTGGACTTCCATTCCTGTCACACTGGGTAGAGGTTAGTTGCCCACACTGATTGGGAAGCCTGGGGCGTCTAAGATTTCCTGGCCATGCGTACCCACACCGGGTGTGTGACGGTGATAAGGTGACTGTCTGGCCACAGCGCTCGGAGACTGAAATCAGATAATTAAAATGATGAAATAAGTTGTACATGTCGTTCAAAGCTGTTAAATTTAACTAAAATTTGATATTTTATAGTTGGATTAAAATTCAAATATCGAAAAAAAACAGCGACTTTCAAATGGGACATTCAGGGAAAAGCAGCGGTAGAGCAATAAAGATGGAATATTTTTCACCAGCTTTTGTCCATTGTGCATTTTAAACCCACCGTGTTCACACAGGTAATCATTAGGCAACGCCTGTGTCTCAGGTGTTCCTTCATTTTAAAAAAGAAATAGACCCATCCCCCTCCCCAAACACACTGTCGCAACCACCAAAACTGTCCCAAAGAATGGTCTCTATGAATATAGGCCTATACAAGGTAATTGGAATATTTGAAATGTAAATTCGTTATATTTGAAACTAGAATTTTAAAGATAGAATAAATTCAATCAAATTATTTAATATTAGTTTTATTATTACCCTAACATAACTTGCCAGAGCGAACTGGAGGTTGGGGGGGGGGGGGGGGGGGGGTCATCCTTACCTGCTCTCTAACCGCTCTAAGATGCTCCCAGCGTCAGAACAAGTTTTCAACAGTTTACCTGTAGAAGACCACGACTTTACGTACCCAAGTATCTCAGCAACTGATATATCTTTTTTGATTTCTAAACTGTCTTCCCTGAATTAAAACAAAATATAAGTGAATGGACTGATCCTTATATCTATAACCTTTTACCAGTAATACGTTTATGTAGATTGTATCAAATTTAAGCTAGCGTACACCCAGTCAAGGACTGAAAGAAAATTAATGAGTGAACACTAAATGCCTTCATAATTGACAGTTTCTTTTGTACAAACACGTTTTACACGGCGTTAACACAATAAAAAAATGCCAAATTAATCGCCATTACAATGTAAATCCATAAAACGAATTTGTGACCAGTATATCTCATATATCCATTGTTAGCTACCCCACCTGGTGTAATCTACAAAAGGCTTAGGGAAAGGAGCGTCCACGTCCCTGGCAAAGTGCGTCACGTAATTAGTCTCTGCTGGTTCCACCCACATATTACGATCTTGCAGCAAAATAAAATACTGAAACAGAATAAAAGTCGTAGGAAAAGTATCCGAATGCTTCTAAGGGGTGCACTCCCAATGAAACTGTCGGTCTACTCCTTATATCGATCCAACTCCGTGGGGACTCTCGCTGAATGCAGTTATATAAACAGACCGGCACGCCTGCCCTTGTTTCCAGCGTACTCGTATAAATACCTTTTTTTCCGTGTTCTCATCTACGCCAAGAGGAGCCGTGCTAATCTGTTAATGTGATTGCATTCAGCGAGGGTCTCCGCGGAGTTGGATCGATATATGTAAAACGATAATTTCGTTGGGAATGAGCCCTATGTATCGTTGCCAGATAATGCTGTTAAACAGACAGGAAAGGCTAAACAAAGCCCGCAGTTTCTGCGACTGGATACCCAAAAAATATATCACGACAGGGGTCGAAACAGACGGTCGCCCACTCGCCAATGCGACTTAGAAACGACCCGGGCGACTACCTGTCACGGGTACTGGTCCGTTTTGGCGACCGCTGAAAAGTGCCGAACATCGTTGCCAAACCCCACAGTCTGTGACGTTAAGCACTAGCCCGAGGCAATTGCCCACCTAAAGTGGCACTGGGCTAGTAAAAAAGTAGAAATTTTATAAAGCACTAGCTGTAATTTTGAACCTATTTTAACACTCAGTAAGATTTCAAAAATATGAGTCGCCAGTCTTCTTTGTCCCTGCCTCTAATTTGACGTTTCTAGATAGTATGATATGCCTCTTAGTTGAAAAAACTCACACCTAGCTCTAACTACTGAATATTGATTAGTTGCTATAAATAGCTTCACTGTAGTTATTTATAGCAGCAGTCTGTCTGATCAGCGTGTCGGCATCTTTTTATTTGACCAGTTTGTTGTCATGACTACAAATTGCTGTCAATCAAGAAACTGGATCAGACCGGAATTCTTTGGTACTAGCAACAGGTTTTGTCAAAACAACACTGTCTCCGAAGCAAGTGTAATGTATGCGTTATCTCATAGAACATTTAGGCTAGGACCACTTAGCAGACTGAGGGGTGGAGTATTCTATTTCCTTTTTTGTTTATATTTTTTATTTATAATTTTAATGTCCATGAGTAAATACATGGCAGTTACATAAATACCCTATGAACTATTCTTGACAATGTGGCATAGTTCGGTTTATGCCATGGCTACCCCTCCACACTTTGTCCTGGTAAAGTCCTTGAAAAGTTGTTTTTACAAATATATAACCAAAAGAATTGTTACCAAAAAAATTGTAAGACGTTTTTTTAATTACCCTTACAGCACCTATGTATTTTAAATTAGAAGTGGCATTATATACCTATGTAATTGGAAATAAATTGTCAGAAAAGAGCCATTGTCAATAAAAAGAATAGGAATTAAAAAAAAAAAGATTTTGATTGCGTATAAAAATGGGAAAAAAGATATAATAAAAATATGAAAAGGGTAACTATATTCAGTATTACAGATTAAAAAAAAGAATTTTTTCAATATTAAAACAATTAAATATATTCTTAATTAATTTTACCACACCATCAACTGGAAATTAACCTGATTGACTTTGTTATTCACTTGCTCTACTTCTATAATAAGGTTTATAAGAAAGTACAGTATGATACCACAACTCTTCACAGCATCTGCTTAAACTTAAATGAATTATGTAAATTGGGCTAGTGTTTTTTGGTTCGGGCTAGTAAAGTTTGAGAGAAGTTTTTTTCGTTTCGCGTTCAACCCCAGCAATTAAAATTAAATTAAATTTTTAAGATTAAAATATGGATATATGTAGAAGTTATATTTATTTCATAATAATTTTTTATATATCCATTTTATTTTTTATATATTATGATGATGATGAGCTAGCAGAGGAGGATGTGTACAAACAGTTAAAGGAACTGACTGGAATATGAATGTGTTTAGATAATCATATAGTCATAAAAGTGGATGTTAAACATGTATGCGTTTTCGTTATATCTAGTAGCTTGAAACTACTAATTTTTAATGAAAAATTTTACGGACCAGTACTTCTTGGTACGGACCAGTACCTCTAAGGTCCACTGGTCCGTATTGGCCAGTCCTGCCCAAATTCTGTTTTGACCCCTGTCACGATATGTAATAGTGCATTGGCAATTAGAAAAAATGTTTGCATTATGTATCTCAGGAAATTCTATGTCTGCAAGTTTTGCACTTTCATTAAAATACTGAATATCGGTCATACAATGTGTTCTAATAAAAAAAAAAAAACAGTAGTAACTGCAGCGTGTTTGGGCTACTCTTAAAGTTTACCTCGTCGAGTAGGCGCTTGATTGTGTCTCCATTGCTACTGCCATGAATGTCAGGTATGACGTCGTAATACAGCACAGCAAGGCAGCCATTGGGTCGCAAAATTCTCGCCGACTCCTACAATCAGGAAATGATAATGACATTAGCTAAAGTTCTGAAACAATTACATACACTGGCATCAGAGGGCCAAAAGGGAGGTGGGATACTTTTGCTCAGATTCCTGATGTTCAAAAAATGTACCAATGACCTTACTCTTAAACACGTTTTACCATCTCTAAAGATATTCTCTCCAGGATTTTCACGGCAAATCGAATTTTCCTTTAAAAAATAAGCATATTTTCCTACTCACAAATCAGTGCTCGACGGGCCCCTAAGATAGGCCTACAGTAGGTTCAAGTACCAAGGCTATGTTCAGTTTTCACAAGAAACAAATGAAGTGCACCCATAAAATGTATAACAAAGCCAGCTCTACTGGCACCTTACTCGCACAAATCTTCGATTTCCACACAACATTGTATGACATTCATCTTTAAAAGTTTGTAAAGACACCATATGTTTGTGAACAATGCAGATAATTATTCAACTGGTTAAATTTTAACCACTTTCCTTATAAAAGTCGTTCATGTCGAACCAGTGAGCGGCAGTGGCGGCGGTTACTAGGTCTGCGCTGTCTTTAGGTACTGGTAGTTTCTCAGCATTACCCACTCTGGAACAGAGTATTATCCAAGACAACATAGGTTTCTTTCCTACACATACAAATATGTGAACATAAAGAATGAGGAAAAGAAGCTTAATGATAGAACCTGCGGCGACAATGGCATAGGTTTTCAAAATGTCAAAATAAGTACATTGATTGGAAAATTTCAGAAGGGCAAAAGACCTATACGCCTGCTTGGCTGTTCCGCAGGTAGAAAAAAAATCACATTTGGTGAACTTTTGTATAAGGTATTCCTCAACCTAAACAAATGCAAACATCTTGGCATGGCGCTGTGATATATTTCCATACAATGTATAAGCGCAGTGCATGATACAGCATATAAATTACTTTTCTTCGTTTATCAGAATCTGATGCAGGTGAGGTAGCCATTATGGCAGTCATTACTCTCCGACCAAAAAGTCTCTTACAAAATTGATTTTCAATATTCTATATTCTAGGGAACCAGTATACTGGATCCAAAGTATATTGTAGTAGAAACCACTGTAATAAAAGAAAATACTCCAATCGGAATTAAAATTTCAACGGGAGGCGTTCAGTCCGTCCATGGGCGCATTCAGAGCCATTTGATACTCAGACTAGTAAGTCCGAGGATCAACTGTTTCTGAATGCGCCCTATGAAGCAGAAACAACTCACTGATATGTGACATTAGGAGGCACACAGCCTTTGTTGGCATTTTCCACTTGATAAGGGCTCGGGTCAAGCCCTATAATCCGTTGGAAATACGGGGCCAGCATCGTGGTGAACTGCCCGGTGCCACAACCGACGTCTATAGCTTGAGTGTGCGGACCAGGGAGCTGGGCACGAAGAATCAACGATGACTATATAATTAGAAGAGAGAGAGAGAGAGAGAGAGAGAGAGACTCAGAGAGAGAGACTCAGAGAGGATGACTAAATAATTAGGAGAGAGAGAGAGAGGATGACTAAATAATTAGGAGAGAGAGAGAGAGAGGATGACTAAATAATTAGGAGAGAGAGAAAGAGAGAGGATGACTAAATAATTAAGAGAGAGAGAGGTAGCAAAGTGATCAACTGACTTGTAAATTTATATTATTGATTATAGTGAAGACGCGTGCGTGTCAATTTTGAGATCTGTACACGGCAACAACTTAAGTACTTTTCAAAACCAGGCGAAGACTATGACATAGAACCTTGAAGTTTCTCTTATGTAGAGGACAGATATCAATAAATTTAACACAATAAACACAATTAATGTACACAAATTTACCACTCAAAATAGTGACCCCTACCTTTTCTCCTACATAGTCCATTACCCGTCCTACTATGGTGTCTGTCCAGAGAGGTCTGTACAAAGAATACGCCTCAGAGGTACTCTGATCGTAATGAATGCCAGCGGTGGACTTGTTCGAGTCCGCCATGGTTCTTATACTGTGGGATGTACATGTACATGTATAATATATTTCTAATGATAAGTGACACTGACTACTTTTAACCGATGTTATAAAAGTAGGTCGAACGTGCTGTCTCAAACATCGGCCTTATCAGGGCCGAAGGGCAAGGAAAATGTTTGTGAAGGGGGGGGGGGGGTGCAGCTGTTGAAGGCCTATATATACACTCAACCAAAAAGATTCTAAACCCGCCCAGGCGAAATCGCCATCTCTCCTAGGCCTTTATGACCCCAACACTATTTTGCGTCTAGTAAAATAGCCATAAAAGATACCAAGCCTGTAAAAATATCTCCTGGAAGCTGATGAAAATGAGACAAACCCATGAAATTTCATGGGGAAAATAACGTAAAATAAGAAAATTACACCAACACACACACACATATATATATATATATATATATATATATATATATATATATATATATATATATATATATATATATATATATATATATGCGCCTAGGGTGGTAAACAACCCCACCCGGTATGAATAGGGTTAATTCATTTGATAAATTGATGACATTTCGAATAAACCCTAATATACAATATAATAGCAAATGCATTTTAAATTGTTTGAAAAATATGCAAAACATTACATTTTGTAAAACCAAAGAACGTAGATAGAAACACTTATAAAATAAATAAGAATTATAATATCATAAGTAAGTCTATGTGCTCTAGAAAATGTCCAAAGTTCTAACTTCCTATCATGATAAATTCTGTGTCGACATATCCTGCATATTTCTCTCATTCCAAGCCCTACAAGCGTCAAAACCTCTCATAATAAAGTACCTGATATCAATGTTTCGTTCTGAAATATACAAGAAGAAACCCTCTGCTATCAGATGCCTCTGAAGAAGCATTCAAAATTAAAGTTGTAACAGACTTCTTGCGGACCCTGTGCTTAGAGTGGCTGCCAGTCATTTAAAACTAAATTATTGAATTTATATTATTAGAAATGGTATAAATATCACAACCAAGTGCAGGGACGAGAGTTGAATTTGGAGACCGCGGAGTTGGACTGATATATAAAGATATATATGTTTTATTGGGAATGTGCCCATAGAAGCATTCAAATAATTTTTCTTAGAGCATTTTCTGTTTCTGTTTGCTGCGAGATCGTAAAATGTGGGTAAAATATGGGTTTGTTAAAAGTAAACCGTCAATTATGAGAGCGAGACTTTTTTCACTCATCAATTTCCAACCTTTGACTGCGTGCTTGTAAGCTAGCTTAAACTGGAAAAAAAATAATCAGCATAAACGTATTACTGGTAGAAGGATATAGATACAAAGATAAGTAAAATCACTTATATATTACTATTGCTTTAATTCAGGGATGGAAATTTGCTAATCAAAAAGACTCCAGTCCGTTCTGGTACATTTTTTGTAAGGATAATGACAAAACTAATATTCTTTAAATTGACTTATTATAAGGTAAAGAATTAATTAAATTTTGAAAAAAACTCATTTAATATATAATAAATTTTAATTTTAAATATTTCAGTCAATTTCAAACACTTGTATGATAGTTCTTTGGGGATTTTAGCCCAGCTAATATCTTTGCACTGCGCTCAAAACGCGTGTGAATAGATATCTACTTGTAATAATACTCCGTAAAGATACCGTTTGGAGGTTTCAACAGCAGTCGTGGCCGAGTGGTTAAGGCGACAGACTAGAAATCTGTTGGGGTCTCCCCGCACAGGTTCGAATCCTGTCGACTGCGAATTTATTTTCTTTTAATATCATTCTTATAATGTGAAAAGGGCACATTGTGATAATTCATGGCAAATAGACGATTTCTTTGTATCGACAATTTTATTATGTAAAAGATATTGAGAGTGATTTATCATACATGTATCAAAAAGTTTGGTAAAAAGTATTCGAAGTCCATAGCATGCCTCGTCATGGGCCTCTAAAATTATAAGCAATCGAATGAAAAGGTAGAATCTAGAAGATGTGCCATCTTGGCTGCCAGTGGAATTGCGTAGAATGTGATGAAACAGGTAAAAATTATTTATATCTTTCAGTTTCACAACATATCCGTGCATCTGTTGCATTATTTTCTTATCAAGTTAGCAATCTAAAGGAAGAGTGTGGTTACTGGAGTATATTTTACATGTCCAGTTGCAAGTATTTTCCTTAAAAGGAAAACTACGCCTTTTATAAAATGAAAAGGTATGTAATCACGTCTTTCTTGTTTAATCATACTAGTTCAGTGCAAAAATCTGATCTATTTTTTTTCTGATTAATGTAGAAGTGGAAATTTCCAATCGTTACGATTAGAAAACGGCAGTCGTGGCCGAGTGGTTAAGGCGACAGACTAGAAATCTGTTGGGGTCTCCCCGCACAGGTTCGAATCCTGTCGACTGCGAATTTTTTTTCTTTTACTATCACTCTTAAAAATGTGAAAAGGGCAAATTGTGATAGTTCAGGACAAATAGGCGATTTATTTGTATCGACAATTTTATTATGCAAAAGATATTAGAGTGATTGATCATATATCTATCAAAAAGTATGGTAAGAAGCATCCGAAGTCAATAGCATGCTCTAAAATTATAAGCAATTGATTGAAAAGGTAGAATCTAGAAAATCTGCAAGTATTTTCCTTAAAAGGAAAAATTACGCTTTTTATAAAATGAAAAGATATCTAATCGCGTCTTTCTTCATACTAGTTCAGTGCAAAATATTCATATATTTTTTTCGATTAATGTAAAAGTGGAATCTTGCAGTCATTACGGTTAGAAAACGGCAGTCGTGGCCGAGTGGTTAAGGCGACAGACTAGAAATCTGTTGGGGTCTCCCCGCACAGGTTCGAATCCTGTCGACTGCGAACTGTTTTCCTTTTCACTGCAGTGACAAAGGCACTTAATAATATTTCAGTGTTTAAACAAGGAGTTACAACACTAACACGACGGTGTGTGTGTGTGTATAGTTATTATATTGTTGACTGGAAAATTTATTTGTCCTTTGGTGTAATATTAATATTCTCGTGTGGCCCGATGATCGCCGTCATGCTTTCTGATTGATGGTTGTAGTCAGCTTGTCTGCCCTTGCTGCTAGCGCGAAAGTGTTATATTTTTAAAATTTTATTCCACTTGTTATATATCTCGTCAGACACCCTAGCTTATCACCATTATTAAGGCGAGAGATGGTAACGATCTTTGACGGAGGACGACGAAAATTCAGGATGGTCTGCGAAACGCTTCTGATATATAACGTTTTAAGGAATGAATTCACTTTAGACGCCATTGAGCGTTTCAGTATCGAAAGAGCGATCAAACTCCGTCTCTTGAACTGATTCGATCCCGTGCCACAGAAAACCTTTTCGGTTCATCCCAAGAAAAAACAGTTCGTTATCATAACATTTTTTAGTTATATTAACGTAATGGTAACGTTATAATAACGACCTGCAGGCCCACAACCAGCAATTTCAAAAAGGGGGGTTCTTTTTCTGAAGAAGTGGATCTTTTACCATGAAACCTTCATGTGACTAGATAAATTTTTACCCAGAAGGGACCTTTTCCCAGCAAAAAGGGGTTCTTTCGAACCCCCGAACCCCCTCTGGCTATAGGCCTGACCTGTGTATACCGGGATGTCCCCTCATATTCCGCACCCAACGATTATGGCGTTCATAGCATGCCTAATAGATAGTCCTTCCATCTGACATTTTGTCACGCTGGATGACTGGCGTTTTGGTCCAGTATGCCACGTTTTAACAATGTGGTTCCTTATTTGGCTCTTGGTCTTTTCCATTCTATCTAATCCCATTCATTTTTAAATCACAAATTGCAGAAAAAAGATGGTAACTATATGTTCAAATGAGCTTTTCCCTAGGCGATGTCCTCTCCGCGTCCCGCACGGCCCCGTTTGAGAGTGAAAAAAAAATTTTACGTGCCGACACCTGGCCGATCACTGAGCATTTATTCTGCAACCAAAGGGGTGCTTGTGCCTTCTTTTTTACATCCACAGCAATGCCAGTTTCATGGTCGCAGAAAGGACGCCGTCCAGTGTAAAGGGGGTTTAAAAAGGGGTGGATGTAGCCCGTAGGTGGGGTGATCAGGAGTTCGGAAGAACCATCCTTTTGAAAGGAAAAAGTCCGCTCTGAATCAAAATTTGATCTGGATTTTTTTTGCAAATTCTCCAGTGGGGACAACAAAGTGGGTTTAAGGTTCGATTATTAGGAAAAAAAATCTTCCTTCAAGTTTTAAATTGCTGGCTACATGCAAGCATGTGAATTATCTTATTCCAATTACACGGAGTCGGAACACAGTAATCTAGATAACAAAGCTGAAGTTAATTGATTCTAATTACATCTCTTGATCTCCAGGCGCTCCCGACAAAGCGCACAATTTCATAAAAATATTATATATTTCACCCATGAAGTGAATTTCAAAATCAAAAGTCGATATTTACTTGAACCGCTATTTTGTGTTTGAATGCGATATGATTATAGATCAACTGTGTAAGACGAATAAAATTTAATTCAAGGATAATATACAAGGTTTTATTGCATAAATGAACTATAAAATGCATTGAGTACAGTGCCAGTGTTGTCAACGTATTACAAGAGTATCTTAGGAAAAACACTCTTTAAGTGCCAATAATTCACAAAACTGGTCATTATAACTATATAAACAGGTATCAAACAATTGATATTGTAGTGTAGGTGAAGCACAATGGCATTACAGTGTAAAACACTTCTAAGCAACGACTGGAGGTGGTGGATTGCAGGCGATATAGAAGTAATGTGATATGGTTATTCTAGAATTTTACATAGCTTCTAGAATCTCTGTAATGATCTGCTCATTTGGGAAAGTTCCTACATAAATATTAGTATATCTCTATTTGAAAATCAGAGCACTTAATAATACCAGAGCACTATTCTTGTAACTTTAGATGATCAAACTCATCACTAGTTTCTGTCATAATAAAAACCTGTATTTGGAAGCAATCTAAGTATGATGGTATGAACAATGCCGTCACATTGGTCCTTACCACCAAAGACACCCTATTGCTTGGAAAAAGATGAAGTAATGATTTCATTGTGTAGGTAGCTATGGATTCAATCTGACAAAATACACTTGAAAGTCAAGAGCAATACCAAAGAATAAAAGTGTACATATATAAGAACAGCCCAAATGCATCAATATTCTACTGTAAATGCACTTGTGGCAAAAATATAATCCAAATACTGCATTTGTTTAAAAGTACTGTGAAGTGTGATATGTCAGAAGGACAGAGAGAAAATATTTTCTTTATTGATTCAGGACCATCTTTCTTTTTAATTTGAATGGAAAATTAAATAATTTAAGATACAATATTTTATATCTATGCTTGAATTTCAAAACAAGATGTGTTACTTCCTGGGCACAAAATCTAGTGAGCTGCACTCAAGCAAATGCCAAAAGTGAGTGCAAAACAACACTCAGGTGGGCACCAGTTACCAACAGGTTACATTCGGAAAGGTAGTTTGTAAATAGATTTTGTCCAAAGTCCAACAGAAATGCTGTTTATTTCAAATCACACTAATCATATGCTTTTGACTTTGTGCCCTTAGAAGCAATTTCAGTGCAATTTTTGTTATTTTGATGCATTTTAAATTAAGACATTATTCTACATGTGCTAGTAACATGTTGCATTTTAAAAGGCAAATCTGTGTTGCATCTTTAAAATATTTTAGGGGGCAACAAAAATATGAGACAGAAAGTAGTGATCTGAGAAACAGGAAGTCACAGTTCCTATTTGCAGTTGCAAAGGAAGGGTCCATAAAAAAAAAAAAAAAACGAACACCACTGAAGATGATTAAAGACTAAAATGTAGGATAACATAGTTTTTCATAGTAAAAAATAAAATAAAATTATGCACTCTGATATAAAATCATTTCACTCAAAATTGATTACGTCTAATGTGTAACAAAAGTGCAAAGGTCAAACAGTTATACTAAAAGTTGTACATAAATAACAGATATGAACAGAATACAGTGAAGATTGCAAGTTCTTAACCCCAGCTTCAACCAAATAAGGCACTTAAAAATACAGTAATGTCAGCGACAGTCACACACGTCAATGCCTTTTCATACTTATATGAAGCTCCATGAATTGAACAGCAGTGCTTATGCATGCAGGCCAGCAGGGAATTCCCTTTGCTTCCTTATGTATTTCTGTCATCAAAGACAAATAATCTCTCGCTTCAGTTAGATCATTCTCCACTTCTTTCTATGTCTTTTAAATCAATGTAAGTCTTCTTCACTCTCTGATGTCTGCAACCTCTTCACCTTTTTTCTTTACAAACTTCAGACAGATATGAACTGTGGCGTGCAGTTCAAAGCATCAGTTAAATTTGCTCTTCATATGGACGTTGAAAGCTCTTGGGTCAAGGTCAGTATATTGACCTTTAAGGTCAAGGTAATAAAATCCACATCGCCATATACTGATGTGGTGATACAAACCCCCTTTCACTATTAGAGGCCACTATTTACCCTGTTTAAGATCTCAACACCCCTACTGGGAGAGCTTACTATTCTGCCTGTCTGTATTACAGAACAAGCTGGATGAGTTCATTTTTGTTGTGTAAGGGGTGATGGGTTAAGACTGGAATTCTGTATACCCTTCAGCACCTGTGAATATCACATCTACCCATATCCGCATAGCTTCGGGAGACGGCGAGACTAGATAATACGTGCGATCGTAAGTCTTCACACAGAATGTCAATTTAGTATTGGGACTCTTCACAGTTCTTAAATGGTCCACGTACACCTCCTCGATGGCCTGAAAGTACATCCCTCCTCTGGGTTTGGCTTCCGACTTGTCCGTGTAGTATAAGAACGACCGCCTCACGCGGTCAAACACAAACCAACGTTTATGCCACGTTTTAAATCTATTGCCCATCTTGTGAAGGTAGCCCTTACAGCTGACCGCGTCCAGTACGACGTGAGGACACAGCTCCAGGTTGTGACCGGCACTCTCTATGTGGAGACGGAGGTTGAAGTCCTTGCTTTTTACAGGAAGATACCTTGTCAATGGACGGGACTGGAAGATACAGAAGACTGGATGTATTAACCACTGGCAGTAAAGATTTTCTTTAGCCGTGTTAAATACTGTGTGTTCTTCAAATCAACAACCAGAGTTCATCTAGCTCTGACCTTAGCAGTTTTGAAAAATCTACTTTGCTAATAACATACTTACAAATTTATAGTTGTGTTTTTCTGTGAATGGCTCCCATTTTAAGAAAAGAAATTAAACAAAACATAAAGGCTTGCATAATTTGACAGTTTGGCAAACTGGATGCGCTGGTTGAGACAAAGACACAATGTTCTCTGACTGTGCTAGTTGAGACAAGAACACAATCTCACCTGCTGCCTTTGCTTCTCCCTCATTTTCACTTGTTGCTCCACCAGCTCTTCACGCTTTGCTATCTCATCCTGCAGACGACGCTCAAGGTCCTCTCGACGCTGCCTCTCTGCCAGCAACTGGCGCATCTCAGCCTCTCTGAACTGGACCTAGGAAGGTGGAATGTGTGAAATGTGAATGTGTACAAAAACTTACCCTTGAACTTACACAATATCCTTAGCAATATATTAGGTCTGCCGCAAACTTAATGCAAATTCCTGCAAAATTGCAAAAGGAATATTACATTTTTGTAAATTTGCAGCAAATTGACAGCAATACAAATTGTTCTTGCAAAATCTTTGAAGCAAACTTTTCAATTCACTATTATTTTCATCTGTATGGCCTCAAAATCACCAAAAAGCTTTAAATAAACTCGCTGATGAAACCCCCAGTAAGTGTAAAGGAATATGGTTTAGTAATCATGCTTGCCCTTTAATTTAAGACTAGATGCATAAGATGACATTTTGGAGGGGAAGCTAATGACTTTTATGACTGAAGGTTTCGAAGTTCCTTAATGAAAGGAATTGAAAGGAATATGTGTCTTAATTATGGGAAGTCAATGTTAAAGAAAAAATAAAATAAGGTTAGAATATTAGAATGTTTCAAAATAGTAAAAGGTACAGATTTTTTCTGAGGTAAATATTACTTAAAAAATACAATGGATTTACAGCTTAAATGCCAGAATGGCTTTCTGGTAATCATATATTATTTCTGGTCTGACTTAATCCTGCTGTGAACACAGCCAGCCCTGTACTGGAGTTCTGCCCATACCTGGTTTTCCAGCTGTTTTATCTTCTCCGTCTGTGCCTGGGACAGTGTCCTCTCCATCTCTGTCAACTTCTCCAGGTGGTCCTCACCACTGCTCAGGCTGAAAGAGACAGGGAACAAAACTGAATATAAAATATGACATGAAAAAGTGGCAATGTACTATATCATTTTCTGTACCAAACTGCTTCAGTAGAAATGTCCTGGTTAATCCCACCTCTGCCCTGGCTGAAAATCACCCAGAGAATTATTCTAATTGTGGCGAGGACTGCTCAGGGTATGATAAAAGGTTATTGCTGACCACAACGATCATAAATAAAATCTGCCAATGAATGATATCCAACAGTTGCAATAACACCACAAGGCAAAGACAAAGTGATCCCAGTTACCTTTTCCAAATTGCAACACAATGTGTTGTTGGTTTAAAATAATTCATTTATGCTATTCAAGTTAGATGATCAGTGAACCATATTCATAAAATTTATCATTTTCATTTTATAGAGATGAGAGAAAAAAATGTTGAAAAGACATAACATTAAACAATGTCATCTGGAGCCCAGAAGTCAACAAAGTTGCTTATCTTATCTCTTTTCATACATACACATTCATCCAAACATCCATACACAAACCAAAGAAACACCCAAGGATTAGGATGTTTATCAAGATTTCCTATAACCAAAGGCTTAAGAAATGACCTTCACCTCTACCTGCCCTTGACCTTATACCTGACCTTGACCTACGACCAAAACTGCAAAGTCGTGTGATTTTTACCTGTAGAAATGAATCTCTACCACCTTGCTCTTCCTGGCACATTCCCCCAGGTCCAGACACACAGTTTGTGGCCTGCTACGCTGGTGGCTCCTCTTACTTTGGTGGACTATCTCAAACACTGGGTGGGGACCTGAGTCTTGGACGCAAGATCTCTTGACATTATTACCAGAAAATAAACTGCAGGATTTCCATCTCCTGAGAAATGAGGTAGTTTCCTCCTGGTTTTTCTTTTTCCTTTTGGAAAACATGTTGCTAAAAGTGTCAGTGGTTTAGATCTCACTTTAGTTGTTTATATTTACACAATACTGTTGACCCTCATTTCCATAAAATGGGTAACGCTTTTGATAAAATGTGTGAGATACTGTTCACTGTCTTCAGAATGCAGATGTTCCTTTTACTGAAAATTCTTAATTATCCATAGTACCAAATCAATAAGTAACTGACAAAAACCATCATCTCAATACAAAAAGTATCTGCCTTATTTTTCACAGCTGCTTCCTATTTAAGAACTGCCGAGGACAGTTTGAACAATATCCATGAATTCATCAAACCATGAACTCCCAAGTCTCCAGTTTTATCCTAATTGTATCTCTTGTAGAAACACACAAAACAGGATTCAAGCTTGCTACTTCTTATAAAACATTAACTGATGATTCAGTGTTAAGGCTGATGGATATTTAAGCTCCACCTCTCTCTTCAGACAGGTTGTGTGGTGTTTAATGTCTTCTCAGCTATTCCTGCACATGATACTTTTATGATAATTTCCTTCAGCAACATGTTTTTTAATGCTGTTGTTCTTGTAAATTTAGGATAAACAGGGATCGGCATTCAAACAGCAGTGTTTCTAGGTAATAATCAACAGGAGCCATACCCCTGGTGAAACAGACTGCTATATTTTACATGTAGCTTCTCATAGGGTACCTTGGGAGGATTCCAATATGCTTCTTTTCCATGTGTATCTATCTACTGAATAATAACATTGGTCAATGTGTCCATAAAAAGCTGCTGGTTTTCTTTTTCACCTTGTACATATCGAAAAACGAAGCAATCCTTTAATATCAATAGCAACTTTTCAAGCAAGGTCCTTTTTTCAAAGAAACCATTACTGTAACTTTTTTCCTATCCATTTATATTTCCTTTAAATAATAATCATAAAACGGTGTAAAAAGTTTCTTTAAGCCTTTATCTCCTGTCTCTATGAAATTATATTTTCCTTTAGTATAACTTATCTAGACATATCAACCTAAATAAAATCTGAAATAAAACCTCTTCAATGTTCAAGTTGTTCTCCTACATCTGTATCTATTTAGTCGTCCATCACAATTCCTCTTGATAAACACCTATTCCTTGTACCTGTTGAGCAAATGTCTCCCTTTATAAAAATGATGCTTAAGTGTCTGACAATTCTGCACATCTAAAATGCCAGTCAGTCAGTCTGGTATGAGATGCCGCTTTCCTTTTTGTTCCCTAAGTATTAAGACCATTTCACCTTTTCCCCTCAATATTCTATTGCATAAACAAGGGAAGGATATGCAGTGCATTCAATATCTTTCCTATTGCCATTTCCTTTGCCTCCCACAACTGATCTCCCATTCACAAGTGGGTGTTCCTGAGATTTCCATGCAATGGCATAGCTTCCAATTCCTTCCAGTGCAATTCCCTTTATTTTTTCTGTAAAACCCCAGCTACCAGCCCCAATCCAGAATAATATATTGTTTCTACTGCAAAGCAGCAAAGGTTCTTGAAAAGGTAGTGTCACACTCTGGCCCTAAACACACAGAACAGTATTGGAGTAACAACTGGCAGTGTGCTCCTATGTTTCCCAATCACCCTGGACCATCTCATCCATATCAGCCTCAAGAGGCCCCCAGCTTCCCTTCCACCACTTCTATCTCAACCTGTGCCACTTGGTCTCTGCCTGGTACAGACTCTGACCAACCTTCCACTGCTCTGGCCTTGGTACCCACACTCTTTAACATTTAAGGTTGAAATCCTTGGCAAATTAATGAGAAAATATGCCACTAAATACCATCATCCTTATCCAGTATTATATACATCTAACAAGGGAGCCGTGAACATGGATCCAAAACAAGGTACCTTTTGAGCATGGTCACAGGGGCTTCAATTTGAAAGTGCAGTGCCCCCTAGTGTGCATTTTTAATATTTCATTGAACTTTTTACATGATAGGTTACAGCATGGACACAGTCCAAGGTACCATGAATATACAGATTATTGGGCCCCAATGACTGAAAACAAGGCCCTTGGTATTCATACCACAAACTGTTTGTTTATAAAGCACAGAATGTTGTAGATTTTCAGTCAGTAAAGCCTCACATTTACATTAAAGATTCCACTTAGGAGAATGTTCTACATTACCAAAACATACCATGGTAAGTGGAGGGGCTGGTAACAGGCAACAATCTGCTCTTAACTCGGACCTCCCATAAGAACAGTTGCTCTTCTGGTTATTTCAAAAACTTATTCTAAATGGACACCATATCTTTCTGTGATTGAAAGCCTACCCAGTTATCTACATAGAAAACTGACTGAGTAATATTCTAATAGCTGAAGATCATTCCATTAAGGTGGTTTGATTGGTTCTCAAGGGGTCAATGCAATTCTTAAAAGGTTTAAGTTTCAACCTTTTGGTTGATATTAAAAAGCATGCTTACAGAGAACCATGATGGCAACTGAATGGTTCTACATTCAACAAAGGGGTTAGTTAACCTTATGCTGAAGGAATGAATATGCACAATACACAAGCTATCCACCAAATATTCCTACTTAACTCAGTGGTCAGTCAAGATACCCCTTTCATTCTGCAAAGAAACACTAACTTAAACATTCACTGCTCTGGAGGAAACTGAAACTGTATTTAAACAAATATACAGAACTGGTGGGCCCCAATGTCCTTCGTATGGTTAAATCGCTGGGATGCAGAATTTGGGGGTAAAAATAGCTTTAATGGGATCATTGCACTCCTTAAAGCCAGCAGGGGGCTAATTTCTGTGAAAATTCCTTGAACTGTGTTTCCTAAGTCTTTTCAACTGTACTGCATGGTTACCTGTGTAAAAGGTGGATTTTGTTACCTGGATTAGTGGCAGGTGAAACAGCCGACTTGGCCATGTTTATAGTATGAAGGAAGTTATCCTCTGGCCAATTCTAATTGTGGCTTTTCTGCTGGTGAAATCAATCCCTAGGTTTTTTTTTATGGGGCAAAGCACTATATGGACAATTTAGTGAACGATATTTCAACTCTGCAATATTTTTTCATAGCTAAGTGTTTAAGTAAAAAAACAACAACCTTGGTTGAGAGTCAATTTACTTACAAAAAGTTGATGCTTTTCAGTAATATCAAACATTACAAAACAGTTTCTAGCAATAAAATATATTTTGTTCATATATCTAAGATCAGTACTTCTATGGGCCTAAGTCAATCAGGTTTCCTTAGTCAGTCTAATCTTCAACTGTCTTTGATTCCAAATTTGAAATGCAATGCGCTCAACAGTTTGCTGATCATAACAAAATTTATTATATATAAATTTAAAATGAAAAACATTACCCCGAACATAGAAAATATTAAAATAGAATGGAGACAGGCCTACATCGCAGAGAGAAATATAAGTCTGAGAAACATGACAATAGATAAATTTAATGAAAAATGGAAAAAGCTGCAGCCTCTCTTCCTGGACTGATATCTTCTATCTGCGTATGTTCCCCTGCCGATATTTGATAGTAAATTTATTTGTTTTTATCTGTATTAGATCATATTATTTATTAAGTATTATTATTTATAAAAATATTACTATTAGGTTATCAATATATCGTTGTTGACATATATATTAAATGACACAGTAACTATATATATATATATATATTGCAAATGACTGAGTGTCTCTTTGTGAGTGAGTGAGTGAGTGAGTGAGAGAGTGAGTGTGATTTTTATTTAGTTATTTATAAATTTTGTATTTTTTGCTGAAATCTGTACTTATTTGAGATATGCAATAAAAAAAAAAAAAAAAAAAAAAAAAAAAAAAAAAAAAAAAAAAACTGTCTTTGATATATCAGCCTAAAAAGCCACACAACAGAAAGTTGTCTGGCCAATACAATTCCAGAATAATACAATTATCAGACATTATTGAGAATTCTCTGTAATCATTCTGTGAAGAGACCACATCCTACCAACCAAAGTCTCCTTACCTGACCTGTTGACTTCACCCTCCCAGACAGACAAGTATTCAGCGCTATTTCTGCTAAATACTTACAGTTTACCTTTGATATTACATACTCCATCACAACACACCTCCAAGTCAACAACTCTCTTCTTCAGATAAAAGAGTTAGGAAATAGACTTAGGCAGAGAATACACAGCCCTGGAATGGTACAACCAAAAATGTTGTTGTACAATATTTCCCCCTTAGGGCGATTATTTTTTTTGGCAAGTATAACCCAAGGTTGTGGTTCCATTTTCATGTTCATGTCTCCCACATTTTTGTCCTAAAAGTCTTCGAATTACTTGTTATAAAGAGTTATGTAAGGAAAAAAGTTATTTCTGTTATTTAATATCTTCTAAGATTCTTTTTCGACAAGAACATTTATACTCTACTTTTATACTTAAACATAATACAGAAGTGCAGTCTTAAGTAAATCTCATCAACCTGATTCCAACATTGTTTTTATTTACAGCCATTTCTTCTTTATAACAAAATCACTTTTTCCTATATATTTGAAATCATGCAAAATCGCATTCAACAGAATGTGTTTGTTTTTTCCATAAACAGCCTATAATGGCGGAGAGCCTGAGGTAGTCAGGTAATACAGGTAACTCAGATCTCTCTTTTTTTTCTTAATTAAGCTAATAAGCAAAGGGCTGTTGGATACATTAGCAGTGGCGGTGAGTCTGGAGTGTCTGATTCACCTTAATAAATGTACAACATTAATTTCTGGAAATTTTTTTTCTTTTTTCTCATATTTAATTTTTCATCATTTATCATTTGTATATGTGGAAGGCGGGGGGGGGGGGGGGGGGGGTTGAAAGTGATTCATCCACATGGGGGGGGGAGGGGTTTGAAAGTCATTCATCCACATTCACCCAGTAATCACAATACTTATTCCAACCTGTAAACATTTCAACATAAATATCTCTCAAACCTTCTGCAGATTCAAACCTCCATATTGAGAAATTTCCAACCATCTTTGAACAAAACATCATTTTTCTTTTGGGGTTAGGGTGGGGAAGAGATATGGCCCATTTTAATTTAGTTCAAAATTAGTGAGCAACTGCCGTATGTAGTCTTAGATCCCAGCTGTATTCTTATCAGCTCTCTATATGATTTTTTCTCCGTGGTGAGTCACGACAGACAGGTGCTTTAACAACCACCTTCCTTACACCACCTCTAAGTAAACCACAGCACTAAATGACTACAAGATACCTGGGATGTTAACACTGGAGATTCTCTCATACTTATAACATAAATATACATGGTGGTAACATCTGTATTTATTACCTCCACTAACGAAGGAGATTATGGCTGCATTTAATACGTTTATTTGTGGACAAAATTTTGATGAAATTTTCGATGATATTTTTAGGATGAACAGTTGTTAAAGAGGGAAAGAAGAGCAACAATTTCAGCTGAATAAGGTTCTCCTGTTTTCTAAAGAATCTCTTTCAATAATATCATTCTTATTTTAATATCATTCAAAAGCTTTTTTAAGCCCACTGATCCTTCTAAACACCTGGGACTAAGAATCTCCCCACCTCCCCCACCTCAAAAAAAAAAAAAAAAAAATCCCAATAAATGAACAAAATTGAGCTTCAATTTTACTGCCACTTGGAGTACACAACACAACTACCTTAGATGTTTAGATTCTATGTTCTTTCACACTCAGTCCCAACCTGATTAATTCTTAGAGATCTTGATATGCAGCATAATGTTCTTACATTTTATATCACTGTCCACATTGTGGGGTATTAAGATAGTAATCTTGAGATGTATTTAAGATATGCATACTTTAAACTATGTGATAATCTAAGGCTTAAAGTAATTACTCGTTGCTAAAGACAAAATGAATTTATGAAAAGATGCTGAGTCACTCATGTACTATTTATAGAAGTAATATTTGCACAAAACAATGTTTTGTTAGTTATACCGAGAAATGTTGGTTTTGAAGTTTGGAAAAGTTGGTTGACTTCATGTTGAAACGATGTTTAAAACAAAGATGTAAGGTAAAGTGCTTAAGAATATAAAATAAAAAAAGACTAATATTAGGTTCTGTTGTGCCTACACAAATATGAGCTTTACCCAAAAAAAGAAACTACCAAACATTTTCATTTAAGCCACTCACACACAAACAGTAAACCAACTTAATTTATAAATAGCACCACCTTTGCTATTAAGTATGCTTCATAATTTACTTTGTGTACACATCCATGAAGGAGTGGATGGCTCAAAGGGCAGCGGTCAAGTTGACAGGAGTGGCAATGTACACAATAATGGAGGGGGGGGGGGGGAGAAGGACTGGTGTGTGTGTGTGTGTGCGCGTGTGTGCGTGCATGTGTGTGTGTTTTAAACTCTTTTGACCAGTTGAATTTGATGTGATTCAAATACTATTACATACACACACATGGTCACATACGCACATGCTATGTGCTGTTTAAAAAATATCAGACTTCATGACCCTCCCTCCAACCTAACACAATACCTGATTGGGTGTGGGGGTGGGGTGTGCAGGGGCGGATTTAGGCCGTCTTCTGGGTCTTCTTGAAGACGGTCAGATTTTTAAGTTAACATTGACGGGTATCTAATTTTTTCTGTCGGAAGACGGTCAAAAATGGAGGATGGATCAACAAAGATAATTTGGAAGACTGTCAGAAAACATCTCTGGATCCGCCCCTGGGTGTGGGGGTGGGATGGGGGTGGACTGGACACATTCATATTTTGGTTGATGTGGCAAGCTGTCCAATGGGTTATATGTACTTTTACATAACAGTCACTACATAAAAGTCCTCTACTTTGACATGGTGTCACAGAAACTGACAAGATAGTACTTAGTGTCAGCAAATGTCAACACAGAATATTCTTATCTTATATCCCAGCCATTTATCTCATGGCATGGGTCAACTCTCATCACGGTATGTCTGCATAGGAAATGACACTCAACAAATCACTAAACCCACACATATTTCCTGACAAATGTCACAGTTGTCTTACACCCCATTTCCATAGATTAGATCGACCTACTTTGGATCGACCTAACTCCCTGGGGGTTCGCGCTGAATAGCTGTCAACCGGGCGGACACGAAAGTTAATTGCCCCTTACGGCTTGTAGTGGGCGGGGACGGACACTTAAGGGGGATTATCTGACGGTAGTCTGGTGAGACTCCTCGCGGTGATAGATCGATCTAAAGTTGTGGGAATAGACCCTTAGTGAAATTGCTTCAGATGATTCATAAGTAACCAAGATGTTCACTGTGCCCAAGACACGGTGCCTATTCATTTTTTTTTTTCATGTGCATCCCACAAATATGTGACTAATGATTATATAAATTATATTCAGCTTTTATTCTCATACACTTGAAAAGTGATAAAACTGTCTATTTTTGGAACCATAATGGTGACAACCCTGCTTTGAAAAGAAAACCAGAATTTGAAGATCGAAAAATATACAAATGCCATGATCAAACCACCTGTTGGTCATCATGAAGACTGGACACCAGTGACCCCAAACTATATGAAGTCTGGCCAGGTATAGTTATTCCAGTCATGCCATCATGCTGGGTACAAAAAGCTGTTCTTAGATACAAAAGACCAACTAGCACTGGTTCGGGTGTGAGTGACATCACAAAAATATCAACTATAGGATTTGAGTCCACTAGGGACCTGCTTAAAAGGCACACACACACACACACACACCAGAAGACAGACATACCTGCCATTAACAGCTGCCATAATTTCAGCAAACATCAACTGTTTTAAGTTCTTCACTCTCCTCTCTCTCTTCCCTTGGATAATTGAATCCTGTATCCTCTCAGCTCTTCTGGCCTATATGTATATATATTCCTATATCTCCCAAGTTACAGCAAGATATGGTTCACAGACTACTGCCTTACGCCACCACGCCAAAACCACGTCCCGCTTAAACGCTTCCACAACTTTTTACTCAATGTTTTTAAAGTCACAACCTCACCACGGGTCCCTATTTACGGACACCCTGCAACCACCTGCTGAGATTGAACAATGTTTTCCCTGCTTAGTCCCTGTATCAATAACCCGGAGAATATAACAGGAGTTTGTGGAGGTGTCTGGAGTGGTCCTGTATAAGTGGCTTATGTGCTCTGTGTGTGTGTGTGTGTGGAACAGGGGGTATGTTATCTGAGGGGAATCTAAAGCCAGTCTCTCACCTGGAGGGCCAAATATTTAGGGAGAGGCTTAGGGGATGGAGGGAGATGTTATCTGAAGGAATCTAAAGCCAGTCTCTCACCTGGAGGGCCAAATATTCAGGGAGAGGCTGAGGGGATGGAGAAGCATTTTATAAGAGGGAATTAAAAGCCAGTCTCTCTCAGTGTGCTAAATGTTAAGAGGTTGTTCCCTTATCCAGGGATGATAACATCAAGGGGAAAGACTGAAAAGAGGGGGAGATAACATTTATGTAGGTATATGTAATCTGTAGGGATCTGGTCCTGAAATGCAGGGAGAGGTAGAGAGGATGGAAGCAAAAATCAATAAGGCATGTTTTCCGAAGACAAAAAACCAAGGGAGCTGCAATATTATGGAAGGTGTTAAGTTTTTCACCTTAGTAAATAGGCTCATGCCAAGATAACTATTTATCGATTTATCAACCCTTTTTATTTATATTTCAAGAAATACAGGCAGCCTTTTTTGAACAACTAACAAGGCTATGGGGAATTTAATTCTTTAATGAGCTTAAAACACCCCATTCTGCACCTGTTGCTCCAGTAGTTTAGGGAGAGGACACAAGGCATGTGTTCATGGACCTAGGTGTGTGTGTGTGTTTGTGTGTGTGTGTGTGGGGGGGGGGGATGCAACTGAAGAGAACAAGAGAACAAACATGTAGGATTAGGATCTGATCATTGTGCAAATGGATATTTAAACTAAAACATATAATCAGTACAACGGGAGATGGTAAATGGAAGCTAAAATACTATAGGCTAGGTTATTTTTAAATGAAAGCATGTAAGCAATATACTCATCTATTTTTATCTTACGTTACACACGGCGGTCGTGGCCGAGTGGTTAAGGCGATAGACTAAGTCTGTTGGGGAATAGACCAAGATCTCCCCGCACAGGTTCGAATCCTGTCGACTGCGCGCCTTTTCTGTTTTTGGTGCAGGTGACATAGGTTCCTCCAGGTCGTTCTAACAGGATTGGTCCATCTCCATGGGGTTTCTCGCTAAATTGCTTTCAGCTTAAGTGGCTTAGATGTCTCGCATGCCTGCTTAAGTGAGGTGCAATATTACGGAAGGTATTTAGTTTTTCACTTTAGAAAATAGGCTAATGCTAAGAGAACTTCTTTCATCGACCCTTTTTATTCATAATTCAAGAGACACATGCAGCAGTTTTTGTACGACTAACAAGGCTATGATTTAAGTATGGGGAATTTAATACTTTAATAAGCTTAAAACACACCTTTCTGCACCTGTTGCTCCAGAATTTTAGGGAGAGGACACTGGGCATGTGTTCATGGACCTGGATGTGGGGATGAAACTGATTTTAGATGAGAACATATATGTAGGGTTAGGATTTGATCTTTGTGCAAATGGATATTTAAACTAAAACATAATCAGTACAACTGGAGATGGTAAATAGGAGCTAAAATAGGCTAGGTTATTTCCAAATGAAAGCATGTAAATCTGGGATCATCAAATCTATGATATATTATTAGATAATAAAAACTACACTTTTTCAAACTTTCTTCAATATTTGCAGGGCACAAATGCATCGACTTTCTCGGAGTAAAATAGGACATTAAATACAAACAAAGCATCATCAGTTTCTAATGATTTCAAAAACAGCACAAAGTTTTAACCACCTTTTTCTTGACAAAAAAAATCAATTTTAAGATCAAAGGGGACGGACCACCAGGGAAATTGCGCCACGTGTCCATCATCTCTGCATAATATATGAAGTCTGAGGAGATAAGCACAGAGAAGTGTCTGTGTACCCAGTAGATGGATGTCAACCAGATGGTATCATATGTCTCCCTGGACCTGGGACACACAGGGGTCAGTCACACTCCAGGGGCGCAGTCACACAGAGGAACTTTAGACCAAAATTTAGTCTAAACTTTAACCCCCCCCCCCCCCCCCCCCCAATTTGGCTTATTTCAGTTCCAGATAATTCAACAGCTGTTCTCTTAAATTAAGAATTGGTGTAAAACAAGCTACATTTTTCTTCTGTTTTAAAAAGGCACACTACCAATAATTTGAGCTATTAATGATTTTTCATGGACAGTGTAGACCAATATTTTAGTCTTAAAGTTAAGACCAATATGTAGGCCATAGTGCTTTTGTGGCACCAGACCCAGTGGTGATATATGGAATATAGATAATGGCACAATGTCACAGTGTTAAATATCTTGTGGTGCAAGTATTATTCCCACAGGGAAATATCATGCTGTAATTCATCTGCCGTTTGTTAAAATTATGATCTAAATCTCTAAAGGGGTAAGGAGAAAATGTCCTGTAGACCTCAATTATTAATTTAATGGCCAATCAGATAATTGTCTATGTTACAAATATTTTTCTTGATTGAACGGTAAAAAATCACGTCACATCAAAAAGTAATTGTCCCACATAAGATCAGCAAAATGTGATTTCAGCCTTTATCTCAGGCTGCATAGAGAATCAAAAGAAAACACATGAGGTCTTAAAACTTTTTCCAAAATCTTTGTTGAAATCATTTTCAGTCTTTCCCTAAAATAAAAGATCCACATAAAATACCTCATAAAGTACATTTTGAGGATAAATATGAGGACAAACCAAATGTCTACATTCTGTCACATAGTAAATCACCTTCAAGCACACCCATTCTACGCAGATTTAACCACACACAGAATACCGAGAGGGCATCAGGACCAGAATTACACCATTTGTTATTCAATTTTATTTTTTTGATGGGAATCTTGTGTTAATTTTTGTGTTTATATTGATGCAGGGTGTGCTTAAACACTTATTTATAAACTCTGCTTTATCAGCTGTTCAGCATTCTTCTGGTGTATTTAATCCCACAGTATTTTACATCAGACATACCTATACAAGTTATAGCCTCAAAATTAATCTTGAAAAGACCTTAGACCTAACTTTTAAGTTAGAATTGTTGAAACTGAAGCTATTTGTGCAAGTTCTAAATTGTGAACAGTGTATCAGTTTACATCATATTTCCCCATTTCTTTGTCTTGTTGGGGAGAATTATACAAAATAAAGCATATTCACAAGCATTGACCACTCATAAACTTCAGCACAACATATGTATCTACACATCCCTACCGATCTTCACAGGTTACATCCTTATAGGACGTTTTTTATATACCACCACCTTCTTACCTGTCCTGGCAGCCTTGTTTCTTCTGTCTACACTAAATTACATACACATGCCCTTAAACATGCATGCACACACACACTGCATCTTTTCACGACGTCACTCTTACCTGGTGGCCTTGTCTGAGGGTGTGCTTCCACTGTCCACGCTGCCTTCCTCGGATTCCACTGACCCATAACTCCTTGCCTTGGCCTCTCTCTGGTGCATCTCTGCCCACTGAACATGACCCTCCTGGGTCGCTCTCCGTTTCAAATCCTCCAGGTATTTTTTCTGATCTTCTATGAATTTGGCCCCTAAAGTGAGGTATTTATTACCTGGCTGATCATTTCCTTGAATTATCAACTTGTTTGTGGTACTACATGCTTCACAATGTTTGCACAATATATAATAAATATACGGTTTAGAAGGATCTTACATGGTGACAAATCTGACCACCAATCCAATTAATCCAATTTCCTGCACTTATTAAACATCACTGAGATTAACACTTGCCTTTTATTAGTAAAATAATTTTTGATAACATTATTACGCTCCTAAAATTATCATTACTAATCATATAATGCAGCTGACTTCCACTTTTCACCTCAAAGTTTTATCAAGCAATCCCTTCCTTTCACACCTTTGTGCCAAAGGCGCTGTTGAACAAGGGAATAATCTTGATATCAGCGAACACCTCAGATATTTCCTGTCAATTTATTAGTTTACCTTTGTCGTCACTGAGATATGTCTTTGCCAACTTGTCACTTAGCTCCATGGTCATCTCATTGGTGGGCGTCTTTAGTTCCTCCTCTTGAAGTCGTCTGAAGAACTCCTCATTCACTTTCATCTGAAACAGTGAAACATTAGTTGAATATAAACTAGAAACAATTATAAACATTGCATACATTTAACAGAAATCTTTTACTGAAAATATATTTCTTAACAAGAGTCATCATCTAAACAGTACAATCTGAATACATTTCACAATGTTCAACCAAAAACTTGTTTGTAGACTACAAAACATACTTCCATATATTTCAACTTGAAACACATTTTACATTGCCAGACTGTCACCATTTTAGGACTGAGAAAATTTTTTTGCTCGCCATGTGTAAATGTCCAGTTTCACTAAAAAACCACCACCACAAAACTATGTCAATGAATATTAAAATATTTAAGTCTTCAGTTATTAGAATTCTCTTTCTTACCATGGCAGTCAGTTAAACGGCATGTCCCTTTCAATGACTCTTTTACCTTTTTGTAAGTCTTTTACAGAAGTGCGTAAAACAAATCTTATCCATCACCAGACTTCAGACGCTTAATCATTTCCATAAAGATCAAAAAATGACACAGACAGGACTGACCTCGGAGTTATAAAGTCTACAATCTACCCATGAACCTGGTTTGATTTATTAATCAAAATAAAACATGACTCAGGCACTTTCAATACAGTGTCAACTCTCCCCTTTGTGGCACTGTTTCTGATTTGCGGTCAGGAATGCAGACGTAACCCTATCTCCCGGGGTCCTGATACAGCTCATACACAAAGAATGTATAGCCAATGTTCTCCAATCAAAACAGAATGACTCCTTAATGTTGGTGTGAACAATTCGCCAGACTTTCACCTATACAACAGCACAGGTAAACAGTGAATACTATATCTCTTATGTTATTGGTGTTAGTGACAGGGAACCCCTCTACCTTTAAACCCACCTATCCATCTGTGAGAAACTTAGGTCTGTTGCTACAGTGTGTGTGTGTGTGTGTGTGTGTGTGTGCGTGTGCATACGTGTGTATTCATAGCAAAGTGGCAAAAAATAAAGTAAAACAAGAAAAACAGGATTAAAGCATTAAAAAGCTTCAGGAATTAACAGCAATTAGAGGTACAAATCTTGTGAAAAAAATTCACCAGTTTACCTCATATTCTGTATCTGAAGATTTGGCACTTGCTGAGCTGGTATCACCAGGCGGAGATGTGGAGTTGTTACGGGACAGCTCTCGGATCTTTCTGTCAATGGTCGAGAGTGTGGCCTTCTCCTTCAAATAACATTAGGAAAACGTAATAAAATTGTAGTAAACTCAAACAGGGTAAACCCATTTCAAGCTCACTGTTTGATCAAGTGTAAGCATTAAACAATCATCCCATCTTACCTGTTTCCTTGCAAAGAACTTGTTAGGATTAAACATCAAAAGTATTTTAAAATGGAAAAATATTCTAAACCTTGACAAGGCTTTTTTTTTTGGTCCATTTATCTATTTCATCAAATTTTAGTTTGAAATTTTGTCATTAAAAATGCTGCATGATACCTTTTCTTGACTTATTAACATGATAATTTTTTTCTTTCTCTACTTACCGAAACACCCAGTTATTTTCCAAATGTACATGTACAAAAACCATTTTTTGAATCATTGACAAAAATATACAAGAATCAGCTGCCTTTCTCTCAATACTGGCCGACAGCTCCAAAGAAAGGTCTACTCTGAATCAAGTTATGATCTAGGCCTTTGTCATCCAAGGGGGCAAAAGATCCACATTTTCAGTAGCTAGCCTCCTCCCCCCCCCCCCCCCCCTTGAATCTGCTCACTACAGAGTTGACATACCTTTCTAAACTCTTCCACCAGTTTCTGTCGTTCTGTCTCCAAACCTTCTATGTCCACTTTGACTTGTTTCAGCATATCCCTCTGCTGCTTGTCAATCTGGTGGAGCCTCTCCTACAAAAACACAAGCCAGTTCATTCCTTAGATACATGGTTTGTTCTTTAAATGTTGCTATCGAAAAGACTTTTCAGACCTAACTCAGCTTTTAAGATGAAATAAATGCCTGACTGGCATCAACTGATAGCTTAACTACTTGTACATGTACATATATATTTATAAATACATCTACCACTGCTCAATAAGAAGTTCAATGACTGAAAAAAATATAAATACATTTTAATTGTGTCCCAGTCCTGCAGATACTACTGGCAGCTTCCCCTCTATTGCAACCCAAGTCTCTGTTAATTTTACAGTCTATGTACCTTCATTTTAGAGGTAACATAAGACAAACATGCCAATCTATTGTTGTCACCTGTCCTTAATGTCTGCCCCTAACCTAACATTAGTCTCCCCCAGTCACTTGTATTGTCTCCAATCATATTAGTTGGTATTGTTATCTGGGGTCATCCATTAGCCCTATTGTTGTCCTATCTTCTACTACCAGTCCAATTAGTTAGCTGGCTTGCCTTTAAGGACAATAAGGACAAGTTTTTGAAGGGCGTTTATACACAAGTAGAAAAGCCTGATTCACAAAAGAGGTTTTAAACCCCCAAAAATGGTTTAAACTTTCAGACCAAATTGCTTGTCTTGTTGACCCAAAATTAACTAAATGATATATTTTGTGTTAAACTGTGGATTTATCTTGATATAAACAGACTGAATTTTTTGTCTAAAATTTTAGGCCAATTTTCTCTCTAAAATACATTTTTGAGGCTGGTCCCTGGTATATATATATATATATATATATATATATATATATATATATATATATATATATATATATATATATATATATGAAGAAATAATAGAAACAGTGCCATCTGATTATGGAAAACTCCTTCTGAATTGACACAGTGAGCAACTAATAAACAAAACAAAACACCTACCATCTAAACAAAACTTTAAGATACTTGCATGCATCACCCACTCCTAACCCATGAAATTCAAACCCAAGAAACAGCAAAAATGTGCAATTACTTAACAATAAACTTATAAAACCTGAGTACAAAGAACCGCTATATTTACCACCAGCAGTAGCAGTCTTTGTGTCCCTTCTGTCTTCACAGAGAGACATTACATAAGGTGCTCTAATGTGCAGCTCTCTATTTGAGCACAAAGACTTTTATTTCCACAGGGAATGACAGAAGGCTACGTGATTGGATTATCTTTGATAAAACTGAGCAAAATGTCATTTGAAAGAAGGCTATCTCACTGGGGAGGGTAAAGCATGACTTATGGATCTTCCCAAACACATGGAGAATATTCATATCTATTTTTTAATGAGTTGTTTCTTCCGAAATTGACTCTGGGAAATAATGACAGCTCAATATTTCCCCAACTTCATTTCTATTGGCACATCTGTAAATGTCCTAACTCCTAAGTAATAAACAGTTAATTTTTTTTGGTTTAAAGAAAAATATAAAAGATATTTTCCCATGAAATCTATTTTTCATCCTTGTTTGGCAAAACATTCTAAAAAACAGTTAATTTTTTGGTTTAAAGAAAATATTATAACAGATATTTTCCCACGGCATCCACTTTTCTTCCCCTCCCCCCTCCCTCTTAGGCCATGTTCTATGGCCATCCATTACAGCATCAAATACAGTGCCATATGGAACATTACTTCCATCATAATAAGATTGCTGTTGATGAGACTACATCACAATGTCACATCTGGGGCCAAACTACTGCAATCAGAGGCCCTGGCTCTGCATAACTCTGCCCAGTTCTACAATATCCATGCTCTGGGTCCCTTATCACCTTGGGCTCAACATAACTGGACATGTGAAACTAAATGATCTCTTTTCAATTCATCAAAATGAGAACTATTTCTTATCACTTTCCACCATAGATTTGTCTCAATTTTCTTCGAAATGGGCATAAATGGAAATCATTTAAATTGAAGATTAGGAGTGAATTACAATAATTACCCAAATTATAAAATAAAGTTAATCAAATGAGAAAAGACGATAAAGAGCTCAGAAAACAAAAGCTAATTGAGCTTTGTCTGTTGCCAAATTAGTATTCTGCACTGTACTCAGAGGTCTTATTATGTATTAACCGAAGAAGACATTGATGGAACGGATGATATTGATGGATGATATTGATGGATTGAGAAGCATGCACTGAAATGGTTCTTTTTTACTTCTTTAAATCTATTTTATACAAACTTTCTTTTAGGATTATTTTACATTTTGATATGCACAATTATACAGCAGATGATATGATCAGTTAAAACTGTATACTGTATTTTGAAATATAACTTCAGATCATCATGCAATTACTTATGGTGTAGGCTACGTGTACAGTGGTCAAGTAACAATGACTTTCTCAACTAGTCTTGTGAAAATCTTTACAGAGCTGTACATGTATCAAATCAACCCAACTCACTGGCATGTGTATCCAGCAAAACACGCAATTTCAGAGAATTCAAGCTATCTAATGATACCTACCAATTACAGTAACATGGTTCTCAGAAAATCACAAGTTATCTGTAAATATAACACAATTCACTACTGCTATAAAAACAGAGTCAATCAACTTCCCAGAATGTTATCAGATCATTTATACCAACCTGTTTCTAATTATCCCCATGTATCTTAGTTGGAAAACACGATAATCAAATTACAGTGTAGCTAATGGGATATCTTCAGTTATTTTTGTTTTTTAATACAGACTACAGTTAAAATAGGATAAGGTTCTGGCAGAAGACAGAGATCAATTCCAAATTTGGGAGATTGTGTCCCTTTAACACATTTATCTTTTATTCTTTATATTAATTATATTATTTATCAAATTTTATGAAAAACAGTATTAAAATATAAAATTTTATGAAAAACGCTATTAAAATATGTCTTCCATTGCCAAAGCTATTTTCTATAAATTCTACTTGATTATTCCCCTTACACTGGAGGGGATATAATTTGGGGCAGTGAGTGGATTAAAGAATGCAGAGATCTTCTTAACTAAGAAAATAATTTCGAAGCATAGTCACCTGTATTTATGCAATAGACAACCAGGTAAGCTTAGCGGGAATTCTTACATACAATTTTCGTCGCTCTCTCTGTCTAACGAGTACTAGATGAACCTAAACATTATGTAACCTCTTTCACAGTCATGTTTTAATAATTACTACTACCAATGTTAAGGAAAAAAAAAACTTTCTGTCAGGAAAAGGTCTATTCTGGGTAAAATTTAATCTTCTTTGTAAAAGAACCAATTTTCAGAAAAAGAGCCCCCCTTTTGAATTTGCTGACTATGGGTCGAGAATAATGAAATATCCATTCAAAGGCTCTCTACTGTTATGGAGCTCGCCTATCCAAGAATGTTGAAATATTTATTCAATTTCCTTATCAATAGTCAAAATATCAACATGAAATGGATGAATGTAAAAGTAAATCTGTAGTAAATGTGCAGTAGCTCAGTATTGTGTTAGAGAATATCAGTGTTGTGAGTGTTGAGATCTCGAGAGAATACTAGAGACTTGAGAATAAAGTATGGTGCTGGGAAATCAGACTTGGTGTCTTGTTGGTTTGAATCTAAGAACATCTTAAAGAACATCACATTGGCGACAAGGAATTATGGAGGAGGAAGAACCCCAAGCAGTAAACTTGACGCATATACCAACTTTTCCACCTTTCATCATCAGACAGGAACCGAACACCGTCTTTAAAAGATGGGGAAAATGGAAGGAAAGATTTGAAAACCTCATGGTTGCATTGAACATCAAAAACTCGCAACAGAAGAGAGCCATGCTTTTACATTTAGCTGGTGAGGAATTTTTAGACATTTTTGAGAATCTGCCAGACAGAGGGGACTCATATGAAGATGCGGTAGCTTCTTTTGGACAGTACGTAAGACCTCATCATAATCCTGAGTTTGAAATTTACAAATTTCGAAGCTGTAAGCAAGAACCTAGTGAAACCATTGATTCATACCATATCAAACTAAGACAAATAGGAGCAAACTGTGGATTTGAAAATTTGGACAGAGAGGTTAAGTCACAAATTATACAAGGATGTACATCCCATAAGTTGAGAAGAAAAGCTCTTAGTGACCAGACTCTCACACTGAATAACTTGCTTACACATGCTAGAGCTTTAGAGCTGTCTGAACAAAGGTCCCATATTATGGAGGGCGATACCAGTCCTACCACAGTCTATGCCGTGAAAAAATCAGCACAAGCCCAAGCACCTAAACCACACAAGCCAAGTCATAACAAGTCGAAAACACAGCCAAAACAGGGTTTCAGGGAGTGTTGGTTCTGCGGTGGAGAGTACCCACACAAAGGAGTTTGTCCTGCCAAGGGTAAAATCTGCAGAAAATGTAACAAGTTGAACCATTTCCAAATCAAATGCAGAAGTAAAGAGAACAAAACAAAACCTGATCATGCTCCTATCAGTACTGTAAATGAAAATAAATGTAGCAAGTATATTATTGCTTTACAGGTTAGCTCACAGTCTATTGACTTTGAGCTAGATACTGGTGCGTCTGTCACGTTGATTGGTCAAGATTTGTATGAATCAAAGTTCAAAGATCACCCTTTACGTCAATCAGATTTGCATCTTACATCTTATTGCGGCAATCCTCTTAGTTTATTGGGGGAAATAACAGTCACAGTGAGTTACAATGACCAGTCTGTAGACCTACCATTAGTAGTGGTGGAGGGATCTAAACCTGCATTGTTGGGGCAAAATTGGTTAGAGAAAATAAAGTTAGATTGGTCCAATGTCTTTTCTGTACAGAGTGACCCAAAGTTAAAGTCACTTCTGTCACAATACAAAGATGTATTTGCTCCAAGTCAAGGGTCAATCAAAGGTTTTGAAGCAGATGTTTACATTCCTGAAGGTACAACTCCCATATTCAAGAAAGCTTATAGTGTACCCTACCCTCTGCAAGATAAGGTCAAATCTCAGCTGTTGGAGGCAGTTGAGAAGGGTCATTATACCAAAGTAGAAAGTAGTAAGTGGGCGAGTCCACAAGTCACTGTTGTAAAACCATCAGGGGATCTGAGGTTATGTGGTGACTATAAGGTCACAGTTAATACAGTACTAGACAAAGACCCATATCCACTCCCAACTATTCAGTCAGTACTAGCCAAACATGCAAAAGGGAAATTCAGATCTAAAATAGATTTGCGCGAAGCATTTTCCCAGTTAAAATTGAGTGAGAAGTCAAAACAATATCTCACGATTAACACTTTGATTGGTTTGTTACGCCCAGAGCGAATGCCGTATGGTATTACGACTGCTCCGCAGCAGTTTCAACGCGTTATGGATCAAGTGTTGGATGGTATTGAGGAGGCTGCTTGTTCTATTGATGATATACTCATCACTACTGACACAGTAGAAGAACATTACATAGCACTACAACGTGTGCTGCAGAGACTCCGTCAGTACAATATCCGTGCGCGTTTGTCAAAGTGTAGTTTCATTCAGAAACGTATTGATATTCTTGGTCATACACTGGATGAAAGTGGTATACATCCAAGTGCCAAGAACATAGAAAATATCATGAATATGCCCAAGCCTGAAAATGTTTCAGAGCTCAAGTCATTCCTGGGAATGTTGAACTTTTATGGGAAATTCATAAAGAACATGTCTACTCAGGTGTCCACACTAAACAGGCTCTTAAGCAAAAATGTAGAGTGGAACTGGACAAAGGAGTGTGATGTTGCATTTAATGCTGCCAAGTCTGCTATTTCTGCAGAGTCATGTCTCACACCCTATGATCCAAAACGGCCAATCGTATTAGCTTGTGATGCATCATCAGTGGGGATTGGTGCAGTCATAAGTCATATTATGGAAGATGGTTCTGAACGCCCCATTGAAACAGCCTCTCGTACTCTTTCTAAAGCAGAAAAGAATTATGCTCAAATTGAGAAAGAGGCTTTAGCCATCATATTTGGTGTGAAGAAATTCCACATGTATTTATATGGAAGAGAGTTTACTCTTATTACAGACCATCTGCCTCTTGTGAAAATATTCAATTCACATACTGGTATACCGTCATTAGCTGCAGCTAGAATGCAACGCTGGAGTTTGATTCTGTCAGCTTACAATTACAAGATAAAATATAGAAAGTCTGCTGACAATGCAAGTGCAGATTGCTTTTCACGGTTACCAAATAAAAATTCTGAGCCTAGTGAGGATAACGAGTTTGTTGTCCATTGTGTGTCTTTCACAGAAGAATTACCTGTGAAAGCGAGTGATATTAGCAAAGCCACTATGAAGGACCCAGTCTTGTCCAGAGTGTATGATTTCACTCTTAATGGTTGGCCAAGCTATGTCAAAGATGATTCTTTGATGCCTTACTTTAGACGCAGAAATGAACTTACTGTTGACCAAGGTTGCATACTTTGGGGATTACGTGTCATCATACCACCTTGTTATCGTGACCGTTTACTTCGTGAATTACACGAAGAACATCATGGGATTGTTAGAATGAAGTCCTTAGCTAGAGGGTACTTGTGGTGGCCTGGACTAGATTCTGGAATTGAGTCTTTGGTCTCTGGATGTGATGAATGTCAATCAAACAGAGCCTTGCCAGCTGTTGCACCACTGATCCCATGGTCTTTCCCTTCACGTGTGTGGGAGAGGGTCCATATTGATTTCTTTGAGAAAGACAATCGTTCTTATTTGATACTGATTGATGCATATTCAAAGTGGATAGAAGTAGAAGAAATGCAATCTACTACTGCTTCGAAAACAATTGATGTTTTACGTTCGTGGTTTGCAAGAGCAGGTTTGCCTGAGATTATTGTGTCAGATAATGGACCACAGTTTACCTCAGGGGAGTTTCGTAAATTCTGTGAAATAAATGGAATAAATCACAAACTTATACCTCCGTACCATGCAAGCACGAATGGTGCCGCTGAGCGTTCAGTGCAAGTTATCAAACAAGGGCTAACAAAACATATGTTAGAGAATAGGGAAGGTTCCCGCAGTCTGAGATTATCCCAGTTAATGATGCTGTATAGAATAACTCCGCATTCAACAACTGGTGTCAGTCCTTCTGAATTGTTCATGAAGCGTCAGATTAGGTCAAAATTTTCTCTTTTGAAACCCAGCCTTTCTATGTCTGTTGAAACAAAACAGGAAAAGCAATGTCAGTATCATGACAAACGTCCCAAGTCGCGTCACTTTAACCTGTATGATAAGGTCAGAGTTCGCAATTTCAGAGGGGGGCAAGAGAAATGGGTTTCTGGTTGCATTGTGAAAGTTTGTGGGCCTCAGACATATGTTGTACAAATTGGCAGATCGAAACGCTTTGTGCATATTGATCATATAATTGGTCCCACTGTTTCAAATGAAATGCCATTTTCTGATGAAGTAAATGTGACACTACCTTCGAGAGAAAATGTTGAATCTGATAATCAAACAAAGACTGAATTTGAGCAACCTGAGCCAAGGTTTTATTCAGAACCTGTTCAAATTGAGCATGAATCAGGTGATACAATGGACAATAGTGATGCAAAATTACCTGACAAATCTGAAGCTAGCAGTACATTTGTATCTGATGATATTGAGGCTAGTCCTACTGTTGATAAACAACCAGTTCGCAGATATCCACAAAGGGAGCGCAAAGCACCTGAGAGACTAACTTACACTTGACTGAGAAATATTACTGTCATTAAAATTTTCTAGAGACATATTGTCTTACATGTAAGATGACCAAGGACTGTTAAAGGATTAATGAGAACTGTTGATCTGTTTACACTCTGAAGTGATTATTTAGAGTGCCTCTGAGTATTTGTAACATTTTAGTTTATTTAGTTTTGTCATTATATAAGTAAAAAGAAAAAAAAAAATTTGCACATTTAAAGTCATTGTGGTGCATATCTCAAGAGGGAGAGATGTAGTAAATGTGCAGTAGCTCAGTATTGTGTTAGAGAATATCAGTGTTGTGAGTGTTGAGATCTCGAGAGAATACTAGAGACTTGAGAATAAAGTATGGTGCTGGGAAATCAGACTTGGTGTCTTGTTGGTTTGAATCTAAGAACATCTTAAAGAACATCACAAAATCCATAACATCACTGATAATATTCGAAAAAATACAAAATTGCACTGAATGATAAAAAACTTGTATGTACTTTTACAGGTGCATTATCGGGATCAAAAAGAGCCCATGGCATGCACTGAGTATTTCCTCTGATGTAATTTATGCAAAAGGAAAAACATGCATAAAAAAGTGGGGACAGAAGTTGTCTGAAAAACGAGAACATCTTACCTTTTCCTCTCGAATGAACACAAATATGTCCATCTCCTTCATGTTAGAAGTCTCCAAAGTCAAGACTCAAGTTCTCCAAGTTTCAACTTCCACAATAAAGGAATTAAATTTTTTAAAAGCAAAATCTCCGACCAGTCTATAATCCACAATACCCACTTCGCAATAAATGCTGAGACATGTACCTAACCCTTGGGCTGAGGTCACATACAAATTCCTTACATCAAAAGTCTCATCTCTTTTTTCTTTCTTCTCTGTACTTGAAACCTGCTGTTAGAACTTCTCAAGATATCAGTGTACAAGTTGTAGTCCCAGGTATTTTACAAACCAGTTTGTTTTTTGTTTGTCCCAGCAATTTCCTTCACTAAGGGTATCTTATGTCACATGTTTTTACTGTGGATATGACCTGTCACCCATGTCAGGTTTCGGAACTTTTCACTGACCCGCAATGCACTCAAGTAACTTAACCTTGGGGACTGTTACTGATGATGTGGGAAATGTATCATTTATGTCATGAAAATATGTGTCTATCCATCCACTTATTCTCCCTGCATCAACCCAAATTGGCAAAGTTTGTAAAAAGTTCACAGAACAATTGCTGATATGTACTTCTGTTGTAATTTCACAATAATGGAGGAGCAGGTAAAACACAGAAATATGCTGTTCCTTTTCTTTTGGATTAAGCTTTCTTTTACATTAAAATGCACCCTGTCAGTGACCTTAATTGCTACTGACTTGTATGCCCACTACTGACAGTTCTGTGGCTTGTTCTACAAGTTTTTCAATTATCATCAAGTCATGGAGCACTAGCTGATCCTGTGGTGCCACATTTTCCTCCGACTGGTTTCAAGACATGAACTTGTGTGTGGTTACCCCAATACAGTCTAGAACGACTCCTTCCTGACAACCGGTTGTGTCACAGATATCTCTTACCACAGTACGGCCAGCTTAAGACCACAAATATCTCCCAAAATATGGTGGTGCTTCCCAGGTGTTAGTGTCACCTGAGCCAATAAACACCTGACGCTGTTAGGCTTTGTTTGTGTCTCATGACAGAGCTTTTTACAACTAGATCAAAGTTCACTTTTTGTTATTTTTTTTCTTTTGCTTGTGGGCAAAGTCACAGGCATTCCTGATCAATTGCCCCTGTCCAATTTACACTTTTCTATATTTAGCATCTGCTCCTTCAGGATATAAACAGTACAGATTATATTTGTCCACTCAATTAATGTTGACCTTTATCTAAATCCAATTATGACACACAGAGAATTGAGTTTATACAGTCCTGAACTTCCCATGTATAAACAATCTTCCTATTAGGCCTTACACCAATGTAAAAAAATTCTCATTTGCAGAGATTCCTATTAAGTCAATGGTGATATCAATTCGCTGGCAAGTTCTATCATATTCTACCTTTTAAACTCACATTGCCCCAGGCCATATTTTATAACAATGATGGGAGTTTTGGAATTTTTATAAATCCTCCGTAATCCTGTTTAACCAGTTTAACAACACAAGGTGTGCTGATGTTTCATATCTCCTTGTCCACATACCATGAGATACTCCACATATGTAAAAATGTCAACAAATGTTGTGTTGTTCAGTTAACACAGTAACCAGGGTTGAAAATTTCCAGAATTTTAACATCTGTATACCTGTTGATTCTAACACCTGACCAATGAATTATTTCAGGAACTGTTAGCATTTTAAAAATCCGTTAAAAATAAAGGAAAAAAAAAATCATGCATGTGCTCAGAGATGACTGATGTTGAACCACCTGGATGACCAGTCTATTGGTCAAAACTGACCTCTAGGCAGTGTTGGAATGTCCACCTATTCAAGATATGCTCATTACAGTTTGGCATAAATTCACACATATCTTTTCCAAAGCACTGGTTCCGTATCACAGATCAGCTATTCAACAAATATTTTAACCATGTCCATTCTTCTCTTTTTGGTCAATGTTGACCAATGAAGTCCCACCTGTGGTATGCCGAGATTGTACTAGATTCTACTATGTGTACTGTGCATTTATATATATACACAGTACCACCAGGTGCTTCCAAGAAATGTCACCAAACCATCTGTGCTGGGGACATTTTCTGTATGCTTTTATGCACAAATATGGCTTGCAGGGTCACACTCCTGAATTCCAGAATTTTGAGGAAATCTTGTGCTTCCTTAGGACCTGCTGGTAACTGACTGCCATACAACTGGAAACTTAATTCGGTTCCCTTAATTCCTGGAGTTCAAGAAGCTTGCTTGGATAAATCCCTCTCTGAGGGTTTCTTTCCACGAAATTATTTTTCGTTGCAATTCTTCATTTCATCCTGAGAAATCCCCCTTGACCCAGTGAAATAATGATTTTCTTTTGATCAAAGTTCCACAGGGAACTTTCAGAGAAATTTTTCCTCCCAGTCCAGGATACTGAAGAAATAAATTGCGATTAAATTCCCTTCTGATCAATTATCCATCTTGAGCTAGAGTCTCCTGTTAACTGGACAGTGGCTATTTTCCACTGACCTTTTCTGCTCCACCCTGATCTCCTCATTAAATCTTCTTTTCATCAGTTTTCCAAAGAGCAATCAAGCCCTGCCCAACAAGCATGCCCAGAGCTGACCTCCATCCCCTGGGTTTAAATCATATTCATACCTCTTTTTAAGTTTCTCCCAATCAATTTTCATACAGACCTTTGGCCCAAATGGTCAAGTCTATCTAAAATTTCATCTGACCAGAGGCCACTCATTCTATTAATCACTTTACTCAGTACAATAAGGTCTCAGGACCAATTTCTTTAGTACATATCTCAAAATTTCCAGTTATACATATTCTATATTACAACAACACAAATACGGGACCCCTGGAGAGCATTATCAATAGCAATGCTAGTATACAGCATACCTGATCCTACCTAATACAACAGAGCCCCAGACATGGATGGATAACTCAAAATCATTAAGGTGTGGCCTGTTCTTACCTATAGGTTAAGGTAATTAGTTCTGGTCTCACCTTTGACTAAGTACGATTAAACCCAGTTCAAAGCCCTATAATCCCCTGCTCCACTATGTGTGTGCTTTGTTGCAGTGGCCAGAGGTTAATTGGATTGGAAAGTAATGAGCGTAATGATAGTCCCAGTTTTCTGGACATGGAGAACAAGATAGAGAACTATCGTGGTTCGCTCAAATTTAACTGCATTTGAAACTATCTAGTTACAAAATGTTTATAAGTCAGCATTTTTATTTTGAATTTTCTTCATTGAAAGTACTTTTTTTAATTGAAAAAATCACATACAAGGTGAATGTCAAGGTGAAATATATTAATAACTCATTATGGTAAGGATTCTTGAAAATAAGTTTGTATTGAAAAAATATTCCATATTCTGTGAGACTTGAAAAATGCGCCTTTTTCTTCAAGTTCTTGGAACAATGAACAACAAAAGCCACACCCACTTCATTTGATTTGCTTTAACCATTTATTATACATCAATAATTCACTTTTCTGCCCATTAACCTCTACATTAATATATTCAGCCTCATAATTACTTCAGTCATTTCTGTCCCCGTCATTATCTGTAATTATGAACAACAGCTTGTCAACAGCTGAGATGGACAAACATGTGTCAAGTTAAAATTCAACCCACACATTTTCAAATAAAACATCTCCGAGTAAATCCTTAAAAAAAAAAAAAACTTTGAAATATGCCCCTGTGGAGTGTGATACTCCTACCACCTTAGTTTTTTTATTTCATCAGCAGTCAAAAAGAAGATCAGGAAAATAGAAGAGGAGAAGGAGAGGAAAAAGCAGGAGAAAAAAAAAAGAAAAAAAAATCTATTCCTGTAGAGTCAGCTCCACCTACCTCTCTTGCCTTGTATTTCCCCAGCAGTTGGTTCTGTTCCTGCAGTAGCTGCTGCTGGACCACCTCTCTCTCTTCCTCGTACCTCGTCTCTACCTGAGAATACATTAACTCCTCGTTACTGCCACACCTCGCTAAGACACCACCAGCCGAGGCTGACATAACTTATTTCATAACACCACCGAGGAAACCTTATTTCGACACTATGCTAATACTTCTGATATATTGTGTTTTCGAATGTACTTGATAATACCATGCTTTATTTTGATATAATATTAACATAAATGTATTGGGAGTAAATCTCTCACAATATCGCGCTTTGATGCGCTATATATAATTCTGCAGCACAGAGAGTGTGCTAATGCCAGCAATTACTTTATTTTACATCTCAAATTATACTTCACTTTGTTTTGCCACATCATATTTGTATGTAATCAGATGGCCTAGTAGCACCCTAGCTGAAACTGATGTGACATTAAAGCTATCAGAAGTCTCTTCAATAGTAGCACACTTGAACTTTATGTAATACTGATGCCCCTAATAACACAGTACTGTACAGGGGCGGATTTAGGCCATCTTCTGGGTCTTCCGGAAGACGGTCAGATTTTCAAGTTTACATTGAAGGGTATCTAATTTTTTCTGTCGGAAGACGGTCAAAAATGGAAAATGGGTAACCAAACATAATATGGAAGACTGTCAGGAAATATTTCTGGATCCGCCCCTGCTGTGCTTGAATATGGAATAATCCTAATGCAACCAAAGCTCTTGATAATATCATATATAAATGAAGTGTAGAATGCTCAGGTCTTTGGATTTCCTTTATGATATACCAGATTGGAACTAGACTGAATATTGTTGTCTTAACAGGATCCATTTTTGCTACATTGAGTGTCACATAAATGGAATGATATATATTTGTGGAAATTTATACTAACAAAACTGTGTGGATTAGTCATGAGCTCATATTTTATTTATTTTTGTATCTATTATTTTGAAATAATGCAGAGGAAGTCCAGTAACAGATTAAAAATCTTTATTCATATAAAGCAACAGCATTCTGAAAGTCTATACCATGAAAATGTTATTCTAACTTATTTTCTCCACAAAAGGAAAGTGTGGAAATAAAACTAAAATCATGTTATAACTTTCTTAAAATTTATTCAAATCAGGAGTTTTGTCAGAGGAAAAATGAGATATCTTTGTATCGTGTATACATTAAATTAAGCCACTTACCTCCAGTTGCTGAAATTCTAAATCATCGAAGATTTTACGCTGGTTTTCTATTGCATCCTGATACTTTTGAAGCTCATCCAGTAGCAGAGGTTCTTCCTCCCGCGAGCAGCATTCAAGTTGTTGCTCTACCTCATAGTGCTTATGCTCCAGCTCGCGCAGCTTGTGGCGCTCGGCGTCCATCTTTTCTTGTTCCTGGAAAATAACAGGTAGGTGGCTACTGTGGCTTGTCATGATGAAAAAATTCGAGACGATAAACCAGTCATTGCATCCCATCCAAATCTCATGCTCGTTAGTAAAGTACTGCCTCTATGTTATACCTCAGATGTTTATCACACAAATAACTCGCTTAGTGCCAACAAAAACACTGCTGTATTATAACATGTTTATTCCTGAGGTAGTAGTAATTAAATCTTGGGAATTTTTCCTGATATACAGATCCATCTTTGGATGGCTAGAAGACACACTGCCCCCAACTAATGCACTGTGCAAAGCCTCACAATGGCATGTTCACACCTGAACTGATTTGAACCGATGATAAGAATCCAACTCATGTCACAAGATTACCACCAAGGCTGGTATTACAAAGCATTTGTTACTTGGTGACTTCTTGGTTTGAAATTCTGTAGTTTTTTTCGCCATACAAGTAAACAGGAAATGTAGCAAACTACAGCAAATAGTTAGTCTCTTGAACTTACGGTGGCACAGTGGACACTGGTCCAAAATGCTGCCCACGGGGTTTGAAATTCAAAGGCACAATGTGGGGATTCTGTAATCTGGTCAGAGTAGTTCTCAGTGTGAACACATCTTCAGGAAGAAACGGGTGGTTGTGCAAACAACAAGTGCAGTGCAGTAAGTAATACAAGTGACTAAAGTGTGTGATCAAATTATACGGTCTTTTATATTTTTTTAAAGAAAGGGCATTCTGGCAGTGACCAAAATACAAGCCATTCAATCTAGTTTTTAATTTAGCTGTAATTTTTCATAAATATGAATCTATGAGCCAAAGTTGTGAAAATTTGTGAAAGTCATTAAAATATCTAATTTTCTTTGCTATAGTAAAACCATCATTTAAATTCTAAAATGTTAGCTTAAGCCTATACAATAAATGGGACAGAGATCGGAGGCCCATTTACAAGTACAGACATGACTGCTTGACTCAGCATTGTATCATTTCTAACCATGCCCACCCTAAACAAACTTTTTTGTATTATATCTATTTTCTATTCAATGTTTTCTTACGGAGTGCAAATAATGTGGGAGTGAACTGCCTCCTTTTCTTCTTTATGTATTGAATAAACATTGTTTAAAAAAATCACCACCCTGAGCAAATTTAAATTTGATGTCAATGATGTGTGGGGCAGTAGAGGGATTGGTCTGGCTTTACGTGGTTAGAAATCCACCGATAGTAGGAAAAATCTCATCTCTGTGTATCATTCCAAAGGTAAGAAATACCTAGTGCTGAGTTGCAACAATAACAACTAACAGATAAGAAACACTGCCACAGATAACTACACAATCAAATTTCACACAAATTGTTACAGCCACACTGGAATAGAAATACAGAATCAAGTTACAAAAGTGTTGACGATGCAAAAAGCCATACAATGAAACACACAACAACTTTGTTGGGTCTTGTAAACATTGCCAGCAAAAAACACCTGGTGACATGTAGGCTTAAGCCTGTGCGACTGTGCTTTAAGTACTCAATCTACAGCAGTGTTTACATCAGGTCTAACAAGTACCAAGTATCTAAAAATAGTCTAAGCCATGTCAAAAGATGACAAGCTTGCATAATCACTTGAAATTATAGCATGTTTAATATTTTCATAGAAAAAAAAAAAAAAAAAAGATAATCAAAACTGATAAGAAAATTATGATCTATTAACCTTTTTTAAGTTCTAAACTCCTAGTTATACCATGATGCGTAAAACTCACTATACTAATCTCCATCTCCAAAAATAGGAAACTTAGAACTCATAATCAGGTTTACAGATCATAAACTTTGTCAACAGTTTTGGGCGTGGTATACCCTGATGATCACAAGAAGATAATTTACAATATAAAATATTAAATCAATCCTGGTATAAACACATCTGCAGGGGTTTGCCATCAGTGCAACACTAGAATTCTTTGCTACCAAAGCCACAATCTGTGTGCTGGAACAGGTTTGACTTGCCAATTGCATTGACCAGGGATAAAACTGCCATTTTATAAAAAAAGTTATAAAAAATTTAGTGTGGGATCCAGGGGGTTGCCTAGCCCAATAATAATTTAGCGCCCAAAAAGTCAGAAATTTGATGATAGTTGGAAAAATCACATCCCTGAATAATACCGTGGCTTTACCAAGCCGATTTATGTTTGGCTGGATTCAAGGCAAGACCACCAGACTTCAACAAATATTTTGACCAATTCAAGAAATTTAATAGGTGTAAAAGGCAGTAAAGTTGCTTGTGTTATATGACAACCTGTTGAATTGGCATAAGTTAGACCAGTTCCCACTTCATCTGATCTTGGTGGAAATGTGTTCCCAGACAGCAGGTGGTTTGAGCCTGTTGAAAAATCACATCACCCAAAGACCAAGGATTAGCAATTCAATGTACATTAACAGAACAGAACCATTAGGTGCCAGTTAAGCATGCAGACACACTCTCCATCCATGTCACACCTACCAGCTGTGTTGTGAACCGCACTTTTCTTTTCTTTCAGAGAGCAACCAAAAGAAAGAAAAGTAGAGTAACAAACAAACTCTCTGGTAATGGTCAGTTCTAATGAAGGTCTGGGTATCATCTTGGAATGCATGGTAGTTCAGATATATTAAAATAATTGAGTTGAAATTATGTGCTTTTTTTTAGTCGGATGTTTAATCTAGAAGTTGCCGGGATCATTGGCTCAAGAAAATACCCAGATTCTGGTGTGAAATAATTCAAGACAAACAAATTAGTTGACTGTTCTCCACAGATGTGATTGATTTTTTAAACTTTCTATTTTGATTGATTAAAAGATGTTATCCTTAATTTCTTTTCTTTTTTTTTTTTTTTTTGGAAAAAAAATCTGACAAATGTCAAATCTTAAAAATAAGATTTATATGGTATAACATCAAAAATAAATATCAACCTGATAATTGACCAAAAATATTAACACACAAAGAATGTCTCCAACATGTGGAAAACATGCAGCCATCTTGAAGCTTTAGACTATTACTCAAGTTAGTATAAAAGCTAAAAATATATGTTCAAAAGTGACCATTATCTACTTGTCTAAAACTAAAGTGAGTATCTTTCTACTATAATTCTACTGATTCTTCTGTTTATGTGCCTTACTAGTATTCTACTTAGTCTGCTGAATGCAATAAATAACAAACAAAGGTTGGCGATCCCCGTCTATTCTTACCCGCTCTTTCTCAGCAGTGGCGCGCTCTATGAGCTCCAATTGTTTCTGCTTGAGACTGTTAATGCGATCCTGCTCTCGCTGAAGTTGCACCATCTCCGTCTGATGTTCTCCTTCCAGCAGTGCCCGCTCCATCTCAAGCTAAACGAGACATCAGATATATTTAGGATCAGATCTTTACCCTTGCCACTTTCGTTTTTTGTTAAAATAACAAAATCATAGGCCATTTAAGGAAGAACCTTTGGCCTGCTGGTTTAGTAATTTTCTGATCAGAACATCTTGATGACCAGTTAAAAGAAATGAAACTGATTAAGATTTTGATTGTATCATTCAAAGTTATATTGCTTATTTTAATTCATAATAAAACAAGCATATTTCAATGACAGGCATATTGGGTTCACCTCTCTTATGGCTTCATTCTGTTGCCCCTCAATGTCCACTATCTTCTGCTTGAGATCTGTGATGGTATTCACTGCGTCCACACGCATCTTCTTCAACTTCTCCAGCTGGATTCTTCTGTCATTTTCCTGGAGTCAAACAAATGTAATCTTGTTACTATTTAATTCAGGAAGTTTCACTTTCTCAAAAATTTATAAACATTTGGACTGCTTTTATCCCAGTCACTCTCTCTAACTGAAGGAAACTCGGAAGACCAAGCTTTGAAATACTAATAAGGGGAAGGAGTTCCAAGATAAGTGTAAATTCGAGTTAAGCCAAGTTCATTAAGCTTCAACTAAATTAATACCAAAGATAAATTTACCTTTACACTAAGACTAAAATTTTGGCCTTCAAATGTACACCAATTATTGAAATAAAGTGTTTTAAATTTCAATATTGTGAAAAAGGCCAACACTTCTTCCTCATATTCCAATAGTTACACTTGACTAGTCTGAGTTCAAGTTTTACCTCTGATGTAGCTAGACTGTGGTCACTAGAGGTCTCCACTCCACTGGAGGACTTCACTCCTATGCTCTGATCACTGGCTGGAGAAGCCTGCTCTGTCACTGGAAGTCAGAGCAAAGATATTTAAATTTTGCATTTCAAATTATAGCAGTATTTCTTTATTCCTAAAAAAGTTTTATTTGTTACAGGAATGCTGGGCAATGTGATGCCTTTTTTTTATCAATACAAAATTTTATTTGCCACAAAAATTTTGCCAAATTTGCCCAACCTACAAAAATGTCAAGCCCAAATGCTGCTACAGGACATTACATTACATGACCCTTCTCTTTGAACTCCATAAACAAGATCTTTATTGAAGAACTGACTTACATATAACTGCATAAATCCAGTTGTTTTTAAAGTAAACAAAAAAATTCAAAATCCAGTTTTATAAAATTAACAATAATTGTGTGTTAACCGAAAGCCAAATACTCACCAGATTCTTTGGCACTTTCCACATCTTTAAGCTGCACACTTAAAGACTCCACATGAGCATGTTCTACTTCATCACCATCTTCCTCCTCCTCCCGCGACGTCTCCGCCTCTGTTATTAATCTCTGTGTAACATTCTGCTTAACACATTCAAATATATCCACCTCCTCCTCCTCAACAGCACTGTCCTTGACCTGACCCGCCTCTGGGGAGGCTGCCGTCGGAGTCCTAGGATCCTCCTCAGGGTCTCTCTCAGCCACGTAATCGTAATCCACATTGTCATATTTCTCCTGATTGGTCAGACTTGTGGGCACCTTAGGCTTACGTTTGATGGTGCCCGAGTCGACATCGTCCTCTGAAGTGGATGAAGTTGACCTTGACATGACCTTGAAGTCAAAGGCCTGACCTTGACCTGGACTTGATGAGAACTGACCTTGACCTGTGGTGGGTGATGAGAGTTTTTGCACTGATGAGGTGGGGGATGACAGTAGGGATCCGTTGGTCTTGATACGTTTTCTCTCCAACGAGTTAGCAGAACCATCACTTAATTGTTCAAAGTACAGAGAACTAGGCGGAGTAGGAGTGGAGTAAGGAGGGCCATCTTTGCTACCACCTTTTTCCTTCTCCAGCTGCCTCTCATACTCTGCACACATACTGAGAATATCCTCAAGTCTTTGCCGCTCAAACTTCTCCTGGGCTTGCTCTTTCACCCTCTCCTCCTTCATCTGTTTGTGTTTCAGCGACAGCTCCAACTGACTCTCCGTCAGCTCACTGATGTCACTGATATCACTGAACACACTGTCCCGGTTCTCTGAGAGCCGTGCCATATCCTGGAGGTAGTTATCAGGCATCGTACTGGTGCTGCCCCATATTGAAGTGTCCGTACTGACAATACTGGCCACAGAATTCTGCTTGGGGCCGACTGTACCTCGACTGCGCATGACGTGTTCCTCGGACTTCACAGTATCGTTACTTTGACTAGAGCTGGCACTGCTGACACTGGTGAAAGAACTGGAGCTGGCAGTGCTGGCCATGCTTCCAATTCTGTCAGCTGTATTGTTATCTAAAGACACTCTCGTGGTGGACGTCTGTTTCGTGAACACTTTCTCCCCCATGTGTTGTTGATAGATATTTGGTGGTGAACCAGAAGTGTTCAGATAGGTATATTTCTGAATACCTTTTACATGCGGTGGTGCTTTGTTTGCCATACTGTGTGTTAGTGCTTCAAAACGGCTTATTTTTGACACAAAATTTTCCTTTTCTAAATTATCTCGATGGTTAAAAATAGTTTCATCTGAGTTTCCTTCTGCGGCTTGCGGTGTTTGATTTAGATCATTCCTTCCTTCCAATAAAGATGAATCTTTCCAACCTCCAGGTGAAGAAGAATAACCCTCATGAAACGTAGTGTAAGTCCCACTATTATGCGCAGGACTGTAACTCAAATTATTCCTACCTCCAGGTGAGGAAGAGTAACTGAGATTATTCTGACCTCCTTGACTATAAGAGTTTCCTGATGATTTCTGAATATGATGTAAACCTTGTCCATAAGATTGCTCAGTTCTGCTCTGGCTCTGTACACTGTGTTGTATTTGATCCAATGTAGGCATGCGGTTGTTCTCTGCCAAATTCTTGTAATAGTCTGGATTGGATTCTAGTCCTAAACACAGAAACAAAAGAAGCATACCTTTATATCAGCATTGCAGAACTGCAGATTTTGTGTCAGTGTTGCAGTATATTAGGTTTTACAGTGTGGCAGTTGTGGCAGGGTGATAGATGTCTCTGTTTGTAAGTTTGACTGCGTGTTGGTTGTGCCAGTGTGTTAGATGGGATACTGTCTTATGTTCAGTATTTAACATCACAATGACTTTCTCCATTGCGTTAGCTGTGCTCTAACATTGTGTTTCACTTACCTGGCAGGAATCCTATAGGAGCCATAGATATCCTTGGATTGGGAAGAGCATTTTTCATGCGTATTGCCTCTTGAGGATGATTGAAACGAAAGTAATTTGAACGCCCCAGACACAGCATACACCCTGTAAAAAGAGAGCACAAATTCGAAGTACAGTGTCGATCTTGGTATTTGAAATTTTATGGAAATATCGGTTTTGCCAACAGCCTGTGACTGATAGGTATTTTGTCTAACTCACAGTATGTTTAAACTAAGTGCTGACAAATCTTGTCATCTTTCTGCATCTGTTCACACATAGAACCAACTCATACAGGAATAAACTTCACCAGTGTCTTTAGATTTTTTCACTGGGCACATTACATAGGATCATAGTGCCATAGTTTTCACAACATTGTATTCAACAGGGATGAGACTGCCATTTCGTGAAAAAGTCAGAAAATATGGCATGGGGTCTGGGGAGCTGCCTAGCCCAACAATATTTTTGGCTCCCAAAAAGTCGGAAAATCAGAAAAATCTCATCCCAGATTCCACAAATCAGAGTATCCATGCTTTATTTGCTTGAACAAACATCTTACCCTGTGATAAAATGGTGGGTCTGTTCACCTTGAGTCCGTCCACTGAGCACAGGTCTGCGCCAGGGTACAGCGTCACCAGGCCGTTACAGTTCTCTACAGTACAGTGGTCTACCTCACAGCCTGTGCCTTGGATTACAATGTCATTGTTTTCTGCTGTACCAATACTGGTCACACCTAACACAATAAAACAATACATACTTGTCACAGCTAATGCAATGGAGCAATACATACTGGTCACATCTAACACAATGAAGCAATGCATAGTTCTCACAGCTTACACAATGTAACAGTGCATATTTGTCACAGCTGACACATTATAATATATATTTGTCACAGTTAATACAACAACAATATATATGTCACAGTTAATAAATAAAATTAGATGCATGTTTGTCAGAGCTAAAAAAAAATATAGCAATATGTTTCTCACAATTAACACAACAATATATCTGTCACAGAAAACACAATCAAATTCCAAATCAGTCACACCTACCAAAATATACTGAACACTTTCAACCCAAGTGATGATTCACAATCTATTTCTGTTAATATCACTATAGTACCAAACAAATACACAACTAACTTTCACATTAAGGAAAGCTATACCATTATAGTCCTATTAAAAGAGTGCAGTTTTGCCAATGTCAAAGCCACCCTTTTGACACCATTCACTCTTAAACTGTTTCTATCAATGCCACTATAATAATACTGGACATTTACACACAAATTTCTTGTATGCACAAAGCAAGGCTAGATCTTGCAATCGTTGAAATATAATAATAATAATAATAATAATAATAATAATAATAATAATAATAATAATAATAATAATAATAATAATAATAATAATAATAATTTATTGAGCACTAAAATGTTTCAGTACATTTTGCAGGCCCTCTAAACTACTTGTGTTATACATACATGTAATATATATCTAGACCTATTATCACACTTATGTGATAATATGAGGTTTTACCACTAAAACACTTTTAAGAACTTAAAAGTATGTAAAGGTCAGCAGAGCTCTGTAGCAGAGAGTACATCAGAGCATATATACTAGTTGTTACATATAAGATCAGCTGAACTCTGTGGCAGAGAGTATGTCAGAGCATATGCTAGCTGTTACATACAAAATCAGCCAACTGTGTTGATGTTCTCCAAGTCAACAAACAGTCCAGACTGCCAGTCACTGGGATAACATTGCCTGCTGAGTCAGCATGTACACATGAAAGCAGGTGCCTGACAGTGACTGCCACTAGTTACATTGCACTATGATCTGCCTGCTGAGTCGGCACAGATACAGCTTTCTTGAAAGATATTCTGATAATATGAATTGGAGTATTCAAATTCTGAACTTACATCAGAAGATTTGACGATATGAGATAGGCAGTTGAATACAGTATGTGAATTTGATCAAATGCGATTACTTCCTTAATCTTTATTTTTAGTACACCTTCAGCTAAATTATTACTATATCAAACTCTGCCTCATTTGATCTTCTAATATTTTTCCTCATACTTATTTAAGGACACCGTGAATGTACAAACAGATATATCTTGTCAGCAGGGTTGTCAATTTGTAAGTACTGTAAAACAAATTGATTTTCTTCAAAGTTATATCATGGTGTCAGGGCCACTGCATCAAGTGTTAATTCCATGATATCATAGCAGTCATATTACAGACAACTCCACTGGTAGAAATCAATAAGGAAAATAACAGACATTCCACTATTGTAACATTAGATTTACTTGTAGGCGCCCCCGAGGAACCCATCCCAATCAATAATTTACACACATGGCTGACCACCATATAATACCTACTGGCACCTTTTGATTATCAGGGTACCAAATGGAAATATTGTGTACCCTGAAAATCTCACTTGAATCAATGATTCACATACAAGTTTGGCCATCACAAAAGCCTATGTTTATCAGGGCATGTAATGGGAATCTATGGTACCCCGCGAACCCAAGTTAAGTCAGTGATTATTTATGCACATGGATGACCAAAATGTAATAACCTCTGACATCAGGTAGTCAAGATACACACTCAAAAATATCTAACAGAAGAAAAGGCTGCAATATCCTAAGTTCATTTGTATGGATTTGATGTTGACTTTATCAAATATTGTCAAAGCCCCAACTCAAAAGGGGGCTAAGGAAGGAGCCCTAAAATGATCCTCTTCGGCCATGTCCCTAAGTCTGGACACACACTAGAAACTCAGGGTACTACACAGAAAAACCAAGTTCTACCATTGATTCACACACACACACACACACACACACACACACACACACACACACACACACACACACACACACACACACACACACACACACACACACACACATAATCACAGTAAAAAGGCTTTGTATCCTGTGGTATCTGGGGTAAAACACTTGAAACTCAGGGTACAGAGAAAAACCAAATTCTACCATTGATTCACACACATGGGTAATCACAGTAAATAGGCCTTATATCCTGTGATATCCGGGGTGTAAAGCTGATAACCCAATGAACCACTGTGAACTATGAAGATAACACAATATTGTCTCTTATGTTGATGTGGGGATTACAATGAGTAGTTCTTCTGGCAGCAAAGTTGTTATTTTTTCATTTCCTGTATGGCTTGTGTCGTGAAAGAGACTCCTATCTTTTGAACTATAAGTGCTCACGTAATTGCCTTAGAGAGCCTTCAAATCTAATATTACTATGTTAAAACCTTATAATGCTAGTAGAAAAAAAATTCAGGAAACCTTAGTACATTGTTTTTCCCTAATGGGATTTTTATAGTGTTTAAAATGCATATCAACTCAAAATGCTTTCATCGCTAACATATGAATCATGAAATCTTTTATCTAAATGACTACGCCTCAACAAATTATGGAAAAAGCACTCAAAGATGACACAATATTTTCACTTCCTTTGAATCAAGCAAACACATCTTAGAGACCATTCAGAACTGATCCACGGATCAAATATGGTAGACCATACATGAAAAGAGAGTCGACTAATTCACTGATGTTCTCCCAGCCTCCACACATGCAGTCCTAGCCAAAGGCTGTATTCCCAGAGCTTTTAGATTGATCTATCCCCGCGGGGAGTCTCACTAGATTACTGTCAGATAATCCGGCTTAAATGTCCGTCCCGCCTACTACAAGCTATAAGGGGGTAATTAACTTTCGTGTCCGCCTGGCTGACAGCTATTTAGCGTGAACCCCCAGGGAGTTAGGTCGATCTAAAGTAGATCGATCTAATCTCTGGAAATGGGGTCTAAGTCTAGCAATTAAACCTCAGAGCTGTGATTTCATCCATTTAATCATGTGTTTGGAGGCGGGGAGACCATCAGCAGATTAGTCGCCTTTTCTTTCATGTAGGGTCTGCCATATTTGATCCGTGGATCAGTATATCCTCGGATCTTCCGTTCTGAATGCCCTCTTAATCATTTGTATATAATCTCATAATACATGTTACACATGGTTTCCTTTTAAAATATCAGAATTTCAGTGGGTGAGATCTTTAATAACAAATTGATAATTCAATCAAAGAATGGTGAACAAAGTGTTCACTTGTCTATCGATCATTTCTCAGTGATGATGCTCCTTATGATAACCATTAAATATCACCGTTTATTCATCTAAGAATTCCTAGAAATGAACCATGGGTTGTTGGTCTGTGTAGTTATTTATGGCTATACTTTGAAGTATGGAACATTGACTCATATCATGTTATCAATTATATTTCTTCTTTTCATCAGATTGAACCTCAAGAGTGGGTTCAAATGATCACGTATGTGTACACGTACACAAAACCATGCGTGTAGAACGTATTACAAGCCATACATTGATCTGTACAAGCAAGAAAGATTATTCTCAGATGGGGCAAGTTTGCAATTACCCCCAATTTCCTCTCATGCTTTTAACCAGCACAGCATCACAGTTATCAGCCCAGATATATCTACCTAGTCCAGTATATCAATTTCTTTAATCCAAGGTCCGCCCTCCCCATACACTTTATGGTTAAAAAGTCCTGATAAACCTTACCTTACAACTAACTAGCTACCAGTCCCAGTTTCAGAAGCTGCTGTCTGCTTCCACCTGTCTGTTTCCACAAGAGCCACATGTTACCCCAGTTAACACATTGTTGAGTCTGTGGGGAGGAGACGGCAGGGGAATTTAAACAGAACTCCATTCATTCATTCATACATACCATATCCACTTATCAACTCAGACCATCAAAACCAATGGTATCATCCCAGGCTTTAGTGAATTTTACCCACTGGCCATAGGTATTGATTGAGTCTGGCTTGTTTATTGTTGACACTATTGGTGTATATACTCTTCATTGCTCTTCACCGCACCCCTCTCTATGTCATAAAGTGAGCTCTTCTCAAAGAACCTGCACTCTCTGTCACAGGGCTCCTCAACCATTTCCTACTAGTTATAGTTAATCTCTTTCCTGATGCTTTATATTATGAGAAAAGGTGGATTCACAGAATAGGATTAAGTTGAGAGAGAGAGAGAGAGAGAGAGAGAGAGAGAGAGAGAGAGAGAAGGGGATACGGTATACAACTGGTGGTAATGTGCAATGAAAAAACTTGACAGTCAGTCACATAGTTGACAATGAATCATGCAGGAAAAAGAAAGATAGTGGATAAAATGTTCTGGCACTGACAGACAAATGGATGTTCGTATGATCGGTGAGAACCCGACTGACAGACAGACAGACAAGTACACAGACAGACAGATGGACAGACAGACCAGCAGATGGACAAACCTACAGCCCAGGGGGCCTGCTAAAGGTACTTCCTTCACACACTCCCCTCAAAAGTCCCATTGATCTACCTAGATATCAGGATCATCTGTCCAAGCAAAGGGTGTGGAAACACAACCCTCTCCATATTTGTGGATCATGTTTCTTTAGGTGTGTGGTAGGATGAAAATAAAAACCATTTCCATTTGAACCTGACCTGTACTGAGGTGTTCCTTTGGTTATGTTTGGACAAGGAATACCTTTAATATGATAGTAGGTAGCATATGGCACAAGGGGTGTCTTTTTGTGATCTTTCCACAAACTCAGTTTGGCTAGCGGGCAAAGACATGCTTTTTCTTCATACTGAGAAAACTTTAAAATTTTCAAATATAAAATATGTACAATCCAGGAACAGAAAAACCAGCCCTCAACCATATCTTTTAACTTATTCTCTTTCTCTCTCAATCAATTCCATGTTTGGAACAAAATCATTCATGGAAAACACATTAAAGGAAGCATGTCTGCTTCAAACACCTGTATAATAAATCAGTAGAAATACAGAGAGAAATTTAGGAAAAATCCATCACTGTCTTCTTTTACCAAAACAACTAAGCAAAACAGTGAATTTTTCAACTTTCTCTTGATAAGACCACTCAAACTACCTCCTGTACTTACCACTGTCATAAACCAAAGGGCAACTCAAATACAAAATCCGGTTGCCATATACTAAAATTTAGACTTGAGATTTAATGAAAACTCGTATAAGGTCTACCAGTAGGATCTCCTGTTTTTTTTTTTTTTTTGACCTTATCTTTTCATCAGCTAGAAAGTGTCAAAACAGGATATGTCTTATTAATTACTGTCGTGCGTCAGTCCTCCTTTCCTAGATTGACATTACAAGAGAGGGAAATTGGATATTACAGTAATGATTATTTATTAAAAACAATTTTTTACATATAGTGACTCTCTCATATGTAATATGTGGTATTAAATTTTTTACATATCAGTTGGACTGCTTAAATACTTTTTTCTAAAAAAAATTATTTAAAAAATAGATAAAAAACTTTTATTCTTCGTCACATTACTCCAACAGGTCATCTGTATCATCCACACAAAAATGTCTATAAACACACTGTAATATTACTATTATGAGTATGATATGAATTGTCATGTCTCATTGACCTGTTCAACTACTGTCATCTTTGACACATAAATTAATTATCCTAATTAATTTACTGACCACACAGGAAGCAATTTAATCCCCCAGCCTGTCAATCATTATCTTAACATTATTCTATTAATATGCTCATCAAAACTACCGCTTCCTTTCCAATTACATGAAATAATTATCTACTTACATAACATATGAACTGACAGGTCTGAATTTTGGGAATTTCTGACCCCCCCCCCTCCTTTCAATCCCCTCAGGCTCATTACCTAAATGTTATATTTGGCAGGTAGAGAGGCCAACTTTATGCTGTAACAGAGATTCCTAACCCCTTTATCCCTATCATATTAGTTGTGTACACTGATTTTTCATGAATTAATATACTTTCTGATGAAAGAAAACTACATTGTGACAACAGTGATTCTTAACCCCCCTTCTTCCTATCATATTCAGGGGCGGATCCAGAGATATTTTCTGACAGTCTTCCAAATTATCTTTGTTGTTCCATCTTCCATTTTTGACCGTCTTCCGACAGAAAACATTAGATGGCAGACAATGTAAACTTGAAAATCTGACCGTCTTCCAGAAGACCCAGAAGACGGCCTAAATCCGCCCCTGATATTATAATCCAAAGTCCATCAGTACACCAATTTCTATGAATTTAAATGCTCTCTGATTAAAAAAACACCAGAAATGGCTAACACTGGTATTCAGGAATGGCCAGATAGAATTATTTATATTCTTTAAGACTGATCTTAATGGTTAATAGTTAAAACAACTGCTGGCTGTATGAAATATCCTCAGGTGCACCATGTAGGACGTGAACATGGATTTATGAAAGCACCTTGGGCCAGTAATGTGGATAGAAATACTCGACTTCACTATCACACCAAGTATGGTGCACTTCAAGGTACTAAGTACTTGTTTTTTCTACTCCTAATGGACAAATTTAATTAGATTGGACCTCTTAGATCTTGAGGGTTTATTTTTTTTATCTATTAAGAAAAAAGGCATAGGTCATGTCATGGCTTACTTGAAAAAAATGATTGCAGTATATTCTCCATTTGGATTTGCAATTGAGCTACCTGCAATTTTTTTCTTTGTGTAATAGCACTCGAAACCATCTGATATTATCCCAAAATCATTAAATCTTATTATGGATGATGCTACAAATGTTGGAATATATTGAACTAATTTCATTAACCACACATAATTTCATTCCCAGAAGCCGATGTAAGACAAATTGCACTTTTTGGAAACTGTAGGTTTTCATGTTCAACATTTTTTGTTAAATAAAATTACAGGAAAAAATCAGATAAAAAACACTGCCTGTTGTTTTGTATCAATTCACACTATATCACCCTGAGTTTGGTATACCACTGCCAACTCTCTTCCACGTCCAACATCATGAAATCTGAAGAGAATGTCTTGAATCACAGGGTACTGCATGCTTTCACACTCCCCTTTCTTTTATTACATTCCCACTATAAACACAATCAGTTGGCAGTTTACATGTCCTCTGCCAAACCTAACACTAAATATCTTCTGAAGTGCTGCGCCTAATGGTGTGGAAATAGGAAGGTGTTCAGCACCGTTTTAACTGAATCTGTTTTAGTTACTTTAGGAGGTTGACTCTTAATTGCAGTCTACTGTAGTGCTGATCCCAGTAGTATGAAAATAAAAATGCACTGTGGACCATTTTAACTTAGGGACCATTTTGAATGAATTTTTTTCGAAATATATAATGTGCACTAAATCCACAGGGACTCTCGCTGAATGCAATCAGACTAACAGACTAGCATGACTCCTGTTTTTTTTTTTTTCCTTTTGAACTTGTATAATCAACAGCTTCTATGTATTCTACCTAACGTCGGGAGGAAGTGTGTTAGTCTGTTCATGTCACTGTCAGGTTTCTCTACTTCAAAGTTGTTACAATGTCTCATCAGTATCTACTTTGCTTCTTATCGCTTAACCATAATATCTCAAATACAGGTACACATGAACATGTGCATGCATGCACGCACGCACGCACACACCATAAATCCCTCTTCCCACAAACAGAGACAAATGAACACACAAAAAGGCAGAAGAGTATAGCCGTTGTTTATATTTTACTTCCAACACACACACACACACACACACACACACACGTGAACCCACCTTCAGGTAAGGGCAGTAGGGTGACAGCAGTACTAAGTCTTCCACTTCCAAGACTGACCAAGTGTGGTTTATCTGTCTGCACCTTGTAGCTCTTCCCAATCTCCGTCACCTCGATCTGATCCTGAAAGCAGCAATGACAATAACGTGACAATATTACCACTAGGATACCATAGTCCCAATAACAGACACAGGACAATATGTAACAATGAAAACTGGTAGCAAGAACATGGGCATATGGGTGGCAAAAGCAGACAATTACAGCATCAGAAAACAATAATTACTGTATCAACTTGTTGGCATCATCACCAGCAGTAGCAACGTAGCTAAAATGCTGACAAACTCCGAAGTTACAATACTAGCAAAGCTCCGTTTGTGAGGCAGAAACCCGTTACAAATTCCTGTTAACTGAGTGAACAAATGGCTCTCCTTCCGTAGAAATGTTTCAGGAATGCGTGCATTGCCCTCATTGTCCTGAAACCTGAAGTGGCATGCAGTTTACTATGACGAAGAACTATGCAAGATGTTTTATGAGGGAAATGAACTTTCAAGGGTTTATTAAGTTTATACTCCCCTGGTATGTACTTTGTATACATTAGTCCAATTGTTTTCAAACTGTTTCAATCTCAACTACGACCAGTTGATCTCTCTTGCTTTTGATCAGTCATGAACGGTTAATTCTAAATGTAATATGCCATAAGCAAATTAATTTCCTAATGACACCAATAATGTTTAAAGGTTATTGGAAACCTACTGCACATTTTACGCCATATTTAGCGCGTGATGTAAAAACAAAGAGGTCTGGCAATTTATCTTAATCAACGGAGAAAATGTTAAAATGTCATTTAGCAGCAGGAGTGGTAAAACACACACCTCAACTACAAGGTAAAATATATCCAAATTCAGGTAATACATTTATGTCTTTGCATACTGAATTTTAGAGCTGAATGATTAAACCAAGTACATTTTTCATAAAACATTAAAACACACTGAAACCCACACAAAACAGTTTTAAGTTTAACTCTGAGTGAATAAATGCATAATAAAAATACAATTTGACAGTAAGAATGTATCGTCTAATATTTGCTATGAAATTATAACAAAATTAAGGAGTCACATATATCTGAGTATGTCATTTGAAAGAACAACAAGTTACCAGGAAAATAAATAAATAAATAAAAATAAATAAAAAAATTAATAAATAAATAATAAAAATAAATAAAAAAATTAATAAAAATAAATAAATAAATAAATAAATAAATAAATAGCACCTTAGTACAGAAAAGAAAGGCACTGTAACATCAACAGATAAGCACTGGGAGAAAAAGAACAACAATATGCAAACTTTCCAAGAACAACAAACTGTTCCATGAGCAAAAAACATGTCAAACAGAATGACATCCTGTTGTTAGCAGTGATAGAATTTAGTCACAGAAAGGTGTGTTCTGAACTAATTGACACGGGCATATCAAGTTACACAATTTTGCTGAAATGCAGGTACAACAAGCAGAGACCATGTAAATCTGAGAAATATGTATTGAAGAAAACTTGGTTGTGATCAAAATGCTGAGGTAACAAAGCAAAGCAAGGGGAATTAAGTATCGACACCAATTTTAACAAGGTAAATGCAAAATCAGTGCTTGTAACTCTTTCTGACCCAGACCCCTGTTCCAATTTTTTCTCGTTTTTTAAAGCAATCATCACAAAAACTTTGCAATGAGCAACAACTTGACATAGCGAATGGAAGTTCCCTCGCAGAAAGAACAACTGAATACAACTAGACATCGACAAAAATTCACAGCAAAACTGACAACTTCAAACAAGCACTCTACTACTTACAAAAAACTCATTTTCTTTAGCTTTATTAGCTTCCATTTTGTTTGCCTTATTTGCCTGTAAGTAGCACACTGAACCTTACTGACACTATATTAAATCCAATGCCACATGGCAAATATACAGGTGTATACATATATATATATATATAGCCAATATTAACTGCAATAAATCTACATATAAATATAAATAATACAACTATGGTTTTCAAAGATTATATCAAAATATAAATGTCATGTACTTAAAAACATTAAAATAAATCTTGGCCAGAAGTCAAAATATACAGATGGTTTCAATGACACATTAAATAAAACCAAACCAATTTACAAGTTATTTCAGGAACTGATGATGCGTGGCAATTACACTTGCTGTTGATGTCTATGTACTAAGTCTGCAAGTGTGACACATGTCAAAATTGTCTCTTTCTTCATACTAAAAACTTATTTTTTAAAATTAAAATACACCTAAATCTGCATAATAAATATTAAATTATTAAATATTTTCAATACAAACTGGACATTATTTAATAATATAATATCAAACAAACAGTAAGCAAATTCAAGCCCAAAACAAGTTGTAAACATGAAAGAAAATGGCTCATAACCAAAATGTTGTCTTGCTCTCTAAACATGAAAATTCATTAAAACATAATACTATATCATACGGTATCATGCAACAGAAATATACTAAAGGAAAACAGAAGAAATTTAACAAAGTCATGCAGCAGAAAACGTCAAACATTCTTGAAGATGATGAACAAAATGCAGTCAATGAGACACTTTACAATGAAGGTAAACAAAATAAGAGCATATGTTTCTTTTAAAAATCAAAATCAATTCCAAGTATTCCCAAAATTAAAAATCACATGACATGAATAATATAACTAACCAACATACATCAAATCAAAACATAACACAACACCACTGATATTCACAGTAAATAATAGTAAGACAATAAAATCATAAAACCAAACACTTCTTACAGAGAGAACATGGCTGATTGTAAACAGTTGAAACATCTATTGTATTTCATTCTTTACGAATTACAGAATAACTATTTAAGCTGGAATAAGGTGGACAATCTGAATAGTATATTATGTGATTTCCAGAAGGATGTAAAGCAATGAATTCAATTTTTGGAGGCAGGGGGAGAGAAGGTTGGAAGGGGGGGGGGGGGGCAGACATTCACCAATAATACGGTTTATTCAGCCAAGTTCTTTCCAGAGAAGTGTTCCTCCCTCTCATGCAGACCTTTTCCTTACAATATGAGTACGGGACATGTCAGCTACAGCTCAGTATGCTGTGTGGTACTACTGCAAAACACAGGCGGAAATGTCACGCATAAACTTTGTTTTGGCTTTCCCATGTATTTTAAGAAAATGCTGCGATATAATTAGACAATTTTACACATTAAATCAAACTTGACAATGAATGCCAATCATTATTTGTTTTTGCAAAAATTATGATGAGGAATTTCAAAAATATATCCACCGACAAATATCTATGTACTAAAATCTTATTTTAAAAAATGTTAAAACAGCATGATTTTCTTTGTGACAACACTTTTTCCTTTTATAGTAAATGATTAAGAATGCCAATGAAAAATTTGTGACAAAAGAAATTTTGCATTGACAAAACATTTATATACCATCCTCTGATGTCAGTTTTGTAAGTTTATGCTGAACAATTCCAAGTCACTACAAGTAGTTAGCTGAAAGATAATGGATTCCCAAAAAAGAAAAACATGTCAAAGTTTAGTCAGGACCCTAACAATGCACAGATATCCCATGAGGGGAAAAAGGTAGACATGCTGCCGTCTCCCATACCTTCAACTGACGCATGGCAGTGTCCAACATGGTTAATTCATCCTGAAATGAATTATGGGTAAACTTTGATGCCAAAATATACTGGTACCATTTGAAATCCCATACAATTTTAGACCAGTGCTCTGTCTGATGTGTGTAACTACACATTTTTTATCATACCAACTATAACAATAGCATGTACAAAGTACAGTGTACTAAAACATTGTTTTGGGACCATTTAAAATCCTTTCACAGCACAGGGAGATTTGTCAAAATCTTCCACCAAAACAACTGTAATTGATTTTTGTGAAATATCTGAAATCTGAAGATAAATTTTAACCTGGAATAACAAGGAAAGTTCAATATTCAACTGAGCATGATTTATATGAACTCTCCCTGAAATGACTGAAACAAAGATACTATTTTTCTGAAAAAAGTTTGATGAGACATCATTTATTTAAACAAATACAGGTTTTGTTTTTAAACATTGTAATAATAAATACATACTGCCTGAATATTCAAGTTGAGATTACTACATAATTGTCTACTTTGAATATAGATAATTATACAGATAATTGAATATTTGGCAATGAGAACAATTCCAGAAAGCAAACATTAAATGTGGTAAGGAATCTGAATTTTATACATTAAAAATATTGAAAGGAATAAAATGTTTCAAAACACCATAAAGCATATTCTTAGTAGTCTGAGGGAAAATTAGAAGAGGATATTAATTAAATGTTACTATCAGCAGCAGAGTTAGTTGCAGGGCCTGAAATGTCTCAAAATACGTGTTAAATTTTAAATTATTCCTATTTTCATTTCAATTAACTTCAAGCTGCAGAAGCCAATGTGTGAATGTCTGAAGGTGAATCTGAGGACAAATTATCAGAAAAACTTAGTGAGTTCAGGTAGTAGTAGTGCCTGTGATTTTAACTGAAAAAGGATAAATGAAGGGATTAAAATAATTATCATAACAACACAAAATGGGTTTTTAATAATTTCTCTTAGGTACATATAAGAATGCACTCCACTGTGATATTTGAACAATTGAAAGAAAATGTTGATTTTTATGAGAATCAGTAAGTTGTTCATTTTTTTTTTTTCAAAACATTTGAACACTTGATCCAAAATCTTTTCAAACCCACTTTGATGTTGTATTTGTGAGAAATGAAACTGAAAGTGAAGCCATGACAAGCCAGCCAATCAGAGTGTACCTTACATTCCTCTTCTAGCTCTGCTAACACAGGGGTGGCAATCTGTGAGAAAAGATAACATTTGTTGATAATAAGTAGTATGAGTTATAAAACATAATGATATGCTAAAGTACAAGTGAACACATTTTTCTCTGCACTGAAACATAAAGGAGAATATTTTCCAGGAAATATCAGTCAAAATCAACATGAGGTGACGCATTTCAGGAAATATCACTCAAAATTAAACATTTTTTATAAATAGAACCTGATCAAAACTGCAGCTTCTACTCTCTAATCATTACACTCTTTGCCATTTACCTGGCCCTGAGTGTCTGCTGTACCATAAGATTTTAAGATGCCTTGCTCAGTATTCTTTTTTTCCAAATATTTATAATTTTCTGCCACACAAACTTTTTCAATTTAATTTTCTGAATCAACATTTAAATAAATAATAAACTAAATAACTTTAGGAACAAATGTTGTTTTTATTTAAGTAACTACTGTAAATGTAAATACCAGGTAAGAAACTGTACAGGTGAACCCAAGATACCTGTTATATCTATTAACATAGTTATGATTGTTGCTAAAGTACAAGGGCAGCTTAGATATAGAAACAGAGAGCAAAGGATGGTATAATTAACTAGAGGCAAAAGTAAGGCCAACTATTTCGGGATGATTACTGCCATGCATATTTTTGGTTAAATCTACTCAAGATGAATCAAACTGTTTATGCTGTGAAAAAGACAAACAACAACAACAACAACAACATAAATAAATAAATAAATAAATAAATAAATAAATAAATAAATAAATAAATAAATAAAAAGACTTTATTTCTAATCTTTTCCCTCTTTTTTCCCCAAAATATTCATGAAAAGAAATATAAATTTATTTGTTTATTGGACCATTTACGAGAGAGCTCAAATTTATGGAGGGGAAATAAAACTATTTAATAACATATATTCAACTGTATGACATGGCTTTTCAGAAGTTGAAGTGCCAGTATTTGAAAGTTAACTGTGCATGACAATAAGCATGTTGGCAGAGAAAAGAGCCCTAAGGTTTACATAACCTCTTTTTGATGACAAAACTAGGAACTCTGCACTGGAACCTACAAAAGCTGCCTGATGCTAATAAGCTAAGAACTTGTTTTAGTTTTCCAGAGGTCCCAGCAGAGTTATGCTGCCAAGGAAAATAAGTAAAGAGTAGGAAAGCAAGCACCCTAATTATTGTGTTATAAACAATTCAGCTGAAAGTTTCCCACCACCTCCAGGAGACAGAGACAGATGCATAGATGGCAGCACCCTGAAAGCTCAAGAAAAGCTTTGTGTTAGAACAGAGAAAAGATACAGAGATAGATGGCCCAGATTGTTTAGCAGCGACATCTACCTTTTCCTCCTCAGACGGGCTTTGCTCCCCGTCGTCTGCTTTGTCATCGTGTTCTATCCCAGAGTCTGGCGTCTTTACCCCATCTCCCTGAGACTCATCCATGTCCGACACAGGGAATGGTGGGAGAGTTTCTTCTTCCTATAACAACAAGTTTGGAAATCATGCAACATATGAAGAATTTTACCCTAGTTTCTGTGATCTCTTCCCTTTCACAGGGAAAAGAGGTCATTCTGTTTTTTCCTAAAAAACAATCTCATACCAGACATCGAGAAACCACAAAATTGTAAATGTGTTTTTCCTGTCTCTATCAATTTTAAGAATTTGAAGAATATATTCCACACGGGGTTAATACACTATCATGACATCTGTTTTGCAGCTTATTCTTGTGAAACATTAGACAAACTTCATAATAACTAGAAATTTACCTGATTGCCATTGGATCAAACAGTATATAAAAACATAATTATTTAAATTCCAATTATTATCCTCTCTGAAATGTAACTATTCTCAGAGTTTACTCCATATGACAATATTTAATACAGGTAACATTACATATATTAAGGAAATCCAAACAACAATATTGCTGAAATGATTATGCCCGCATTTCTGACATACAAAACAACATAACAGGAAACACACAAAAAATGTTATGAAAAACACACACACACACATACACACGGATCACTGCTTTCACAGACTCTTAGCAACACTATAACCATTTATCATGAGAATCTTCCCACATGTCTCTGTGCTTATAGGGCTATGAAAAAAGGAAATGTTAAAAAAGGAATTGAACATCTGAACTTTAAATTAAATGAAAATGTGGAAGTTGACATTTTCTAAACTTAAAGCAGTACATGTGTTTGTTTTTAAGTACCTAGTCAGCAAAGGAAATGGGCATACTTCAAAGTTTGAATAGGGTTATTATTGAAAATAAATAAATTAATAATAATAATAATAATAATCCTAATAATTTCAGCAGGCCGATCAAGAAATGCAAAATTTATTATAGATACCACAATTATTATAAAACATATTACTGATTTATCAATTCAGCAATATAGCTTAAGACATATGTACAGTAAGTGATATGCTATATATTTTTTCATAAATGCCAGTTAAGAAAAACTGCATGGTGATATCCAAATATAAACATAAATATATATCATGTGAACAGCACTAAGTTATATTCAGATATAATGTCCATCTAATGGTCAAACGGTCTATCATGGTACATTTCCTCTCTTCATACAGAAGTGATTGACTGTAAAGGTAATAACTCATTCAATCAATTTATTCACAGCTGGCTACCAAGGTAAAACATGTAAAGAAGTATGGGTCTTCTCGAAGAAACCATTAATGTCACCTGGAACTCTGAAAGCTGCAATTTGAATGTTTTATATTAGCATAAAAAATACATTAATTACTCTCCAGCCTGTTGTGCATATGTTTTAAGGCCCTGATATGGGTGTATGTAATCCTGATCTGCAATCTGTATTTTTTTAACAACAGTCTGAGTCAATATGGTAACTACTTCAAAATTTCAAACACCTCACTTTTTCAAAATAATTTTTTTTTTCAAAATTTATCATTATCAGTCACTGAAATTCACAAAAAAAAAAAAAAAAGTCCTGTTTAACAAGAAGTTAGTTAACTTCTTAAAACTCCAGAATCAACACCTTTAAGTAAAATTATCAAATTATTGAATTCACGGTGTTCGGATTAATTGCATAATTACCAAAAGTATTTGTAAGTGTAGAAATGCAATGAGACAAAATGTTAAGGCGTTTATCCATGAAGTTATTTGTAATGTAACAATCTCATAAGGTAAATGTTTGTCTGAGTCTGTAGAATTCTATCTTATCACTTTACCTGGAGCATTCTGCGTCTCCTCTCTAAACTATTGTACTGGGCCCGTGCTGGATCTATCGCCATGGCAACTGATCTTTGTGTGCTTATCTATGTCATTGTTCAATCTGAAAGCAGACAAGGAAGAACTATTACTGAGATGGGATACAAATTATTGAATGTCGTATTAATCATATATATATTGCTTGTTTTATGTAGTCCATTTCAAACTGAACTTGATAATTAAAGTTGCTTTGAAGTAAAACATTTGACCCTTAATACATGAAATGTTATTCAATACAGTGAAATACTGCCTAAGTCTTAAAGAAAGAAATACTAGTAGTTGATTTTTATCCAATAGATACTTAGTGGACTACTGTAAGTATAAAAATATTATACACTTTCGTGGACACATGTTCACTGAATTAGGTCTATTCATACAGACTTCAAAATTACCAATTACCCCGTTCACACTATGCTCAGTTATCCGGATAAATTGCGAATTAGGTCACAATTCGAATAAATGCAGTAGTGTAAACGCAAGAGGATTTTTGTAATGCGCATTTTCAAAATCCTGCAAGCGAGGTGGATTTCTAAGCGCGATCCGGATAACTTACCGGAATCGACACCTGTACAGATCTTACTGCGCATGTGTGCTGATAAGTGCGGATATCTATGAACGCTTGTTTATTACTTTAGCGATTGTACCAAACGTATTTGGAGGTCACCACTCACTACAACATGAGGAAACAAATTTATTTTGCCACCTTATACTTCTCAAGAATGCTGGAATGTCTTCTGAGTTGCATTTGTCGTCACAAATTTTTGTTGGTATTTTAAGATTTCCTGTGCGACGCATGCGCGAGTGTTCAAAACAGGAAGTTAAACCTGAAATTTTCAACATGGGATTCGGATTCGCTTAGCGAGTGTGAACGCAATACCGAATCGGATTCCTTACGAAAAATCCGAATTATAGAAATGCGCATTTTGGCAACTGTAGTGTGAATGGGGTAAATGATACTGAGTAAAGAGCTCACAGGTTAGCCACCCCTTTTTTAAGGTTAAACAGATCTTTATTTCTTCTTTCTATTGTTAATTTTCTTATAAAATGAACAATCAGAGACAGTCACTTGTGCACTGAGTCCCCTCTCAACTCCATCAACTCAATGACAGATTAATCCACTTAATAAATGAACACAAATGTATTGCCTTTGGTGATTAATATCTCAATCTACTTCCTTCTCAACTAGGCAAATCTGCCTACAATGTTTATTTTATGTGTTTTATTATTCCTGATTACTAGACTGCCAATTTGTGATTACTAATTGTTGTTGCAGGTGTGTAAGATAAAATGATAAAAATAAATAAATAAATAAATAAATAAATAAATAAATAAATAAATAACAGACATATTTGCTAGAGCATGAATCTCTACGTGATATACATAAAGATATAATCAACATACCTATACATAATACTATTGTCAACTTCCGAGTCCTTTCTCTGGAAATTCCTTAACAATAACCGTAAATACCCAAGTTTCAGACAGTAACCATTAAGGCCAGTGACATCAAAGGTATCAAGGGGGGCGGGGGGGGGGGGGGGTCTTTATACATCTATTTATAATTTTTTTCTAGATGAATATTGTACAATTTTTTTTGCATCTTGCAGTAAATAAGCATTACGGTCTAGCATGGACTCCAGAAATAAGCATAATCAAACAGGGGTGGTAGGCATATTATGCTGAAGCAAAATGCATCATACGTGTAATTTGGCCAATTACAAGCAGTTCTATTCCAGTACATGTATGTCCAAATTATCACATTATAGGAAATAACATATATCCCACCTGAAAAAACTGTCGTATACAAAAAATAACAGATATTTTAATACAGATAACTGCATGAAATAAGTCATGTCAATACCAAATAATGAGATAATGCTGGCAAGTCGCTCTTTCCTAAATTTGACTAGTAATAATACTAATACAAGTTAAAGGGATCTCCCTTCTGACAACCTGTACATGTGTCCCTAAATTGGTAGATGTAATCATCAACTAAGCATCAAAATATACCTTCAAATGTTAATTATACGTCGATGTAACGATTTTTTTCTAAACAGCCAGCATGTAAAACATATACCTAAGGCAGTGAAGCTCCATCAGAGTTTAGAAATACACACAAAAGTAAGAGGCCCCACTGTTACAATCTGTTACAGTAACTACTACCTTATGGTTACATTTTACACCAAAAGCATTTGACAACAGTAATGTTTACAACACCATACCTCTGAAGTTTTCCCTCAATATATATAATAGCATATAGTTGTACTTGTAGTTTTCAATGACAGCAACCTTCCTACAGCTACAGATTTAAGAACTCAAACAATATGGACTTGCATCAATTGTAAATTGCTGAAGCCTTTCTTAGTTCCAACAGCTACCATTAGGTATACTCACAGAACAAAGAGTTCTACCACTCATAAATTGCTGTGCAGCCTTTCTTGATTCCTAATGTTACTCCTGTACTAATACAACATGTTGTATCCCTTATAAATTCCTGCAGCCTTTCAATACAGCCACTTCTTTACCAACACAACCTGTAGTTTGTATTGGGAGCTGACTCACTACATGTCTTCTGCCCCAGAACTGCTGTTATCAATAAAACCTCTGGCTTAGTTCTCCCCATAGGATTTGGCTTTATCTCAAGGGGTTGTTTGTATTACTGAGGCCACTGTTTTAACCATATACTCAGTGAACACTGGAGAACACATGTATTCTGAGTGGCATTTTAATTACGAAGTAATATTAATATATATCATCAGGGCACTGGACAAAAAACATTTTAATTTGCATGTACATGGCAAAACCTTCACCATGATTGGTCAATCAGATCTATACAATGGACCTTGTGCAGGCATTGGCTGTGGATAAAGGGTAAAGAAAAACCATGACAACATGTTGCCAACAGAATCAAACATATATAATCACCAGCCCTCTATATCGGTATATATTGCCACGACTATTACCTTTCTCTCAAACAACTCGGACATCATGTTCAGAACATTGAGTCAGCCAGGTGACGAAGACCCCTTGATGAAGGGTCCAAATGTCAAGTCTATTTGGAAACAATCTACTTTATCCCCATCATTATACAAGAGACAAAAGACATCTATTTCACCAAACAGACATGGCTAGAAAAAATGCATAGAGAAGCAACAGGCATAGAAGTCCTAGGACACAAACATGATACAGTCTTCCGAACCTTGCATCCATAATTGCCTTGATGACATCAATTATTCAGGCCTTGTGTAAAAAAAAAAAGAGTTGAAGTGCCTTTAAGTGTGAAGCTGTGAACCCAAAATAACTTACCTGTGCCACTTTCTTGTTCAACCTCCCCACCAGGTACTGAGCAGTAGCTGAGGATCTGGTTTTCATTCAACACATAACTGTTACTGGCCAGATTTATGACCCTCTATTTAGGAGGCTCTCAACCATGGGTAGTTGCATGTGGCTAGAAGTTTTGGGTTTTCTATAACAGGCCTTAAAGCTAGCAATTTCCATTGTACTGGCCTCACCAAAAAGTTAAGATTCAGTTTGATCTCCAATTTTTAAGATCAAAAAATTTAGAGCACTTAGACTCCAGATAGATCAGTAATGTGAGTGGCCTTATGACCTATTCAAAAATGTTAAGAAATGGCTTATTGTTTAAGACTGAGAGAACCTTTTTGCAGATGAGCTACTCTTTAAATCATGAAAGGCTAAATATTTTGGGCTCAGTGATAGATTTTTCTTCACAGCTAAAAGCTTCTTTGTACCCATCTGAGGAATCCACTTTATAAAAGGTTCACCCTCAGTCAATTTTTCACAGACTACTTATATGAGTAATTCAATTTTTTTCCACAAGGGATGCAAAAAATCAGTTACATGATTATTATAAAAGCAGTATCTTCACATCTCTGAATGAAAAAAAAAAAGGCTTTCACACACTTCAATTCTGATGCATAAAACATGTTCAGCTCTATGCAGCTGAAGTGACATACGAGTATCAAATACTGCACTATGCCAATGGAAGGAGCCAGTCAGGTTCAACCTCTACCCCCGAAAAAAGAAAAGAGAGGATGCTACTCCATTTACTGATTTATGAATCTCAGTGTTCATGCAAGCAAAGAAAAGGTGTATGCATTTAAATCTATTGAGATTGCTGTTTGGATGGTATCAAGAACCTCAACACTAAAAAAGATGAGAGAAAATTTCTGCACCTCTCTGCCATCTTTATCTCTCTTTCTCTTTCTGTCAGACGTAGACACATACACAAACACCCCATACTTTTACTAAAACAGATATATTCAGGTTACAAATACTCATCACTGAAATGACATATATTACCAAATTAACAATTCATTAACAATTTTCCCTAATAGTGCATAATCACCTGTATGCTGCCTCCAACTCCTCCCTAGCCATCTACTACAAGGAAGCATATTGATTAACACAAAAAAAGGGGATTCCTAGAAAGCAAACATTGACCCACCAGCTTCCTCTTCTTGCACATTTGCAAACATTTTCACAATCAGCAAGTAGCTATAATGTTTCTTGACAGTTTTTTTTTATTGCCCAAGGTTCAGATTTGAGTAAGTCTATGTAAGCACAGTGGGAAACCAATTCTACTATTCTGCACCCTCACAGGTTATATTCTTATACTTTCAATAACAATTAAAGGAATGAATGAATGAATGAATGAATATCAAAGACAAGGCTTTTTTACCTATTCACATTTACTACCAATATATATGGAGAGAGAGAGAGAGAGAGAGAGAGAGAGAGAGAGAGAGGATTGACCATTTTGCTTAAGATTTGGGTTTACAAGCCAGAAAGACTAAGTTTTATTATTCCATACTGTCAGACAATTATCAAAGCAATGCAGCACCATAGTATTTCTACTATATAACCTAATAACACAGTTAACAATCATGATGGGACAAAGACCTCATCCTTGACCAACAGTACACCAAATGACTTGATTATATAGTTTTCCTATTTTAATTCTAAGCTTTTTTTTTAATTACTCAATTATTTATCAATTTTTATTGATACTTAAATGTGATAAAACAACTTTTTTACTAAAGATTATGAAACCGTCTTAACTATATATATTCTGTCTTGAAATATATCTCTTCCTACCAATATCTATTTTACACATTAGTTCCTAAATAATTTACATTTCATTAATTTTTCAATACAGATAAAGGCAGTAACAAGGTAGAGATAAAATCAAGCAAAAGTTGAAGTCATTTCAGGTTATATCACTGAATAGAAAACATATTTTGCCCACAGCCTGTGCAATGACCTTAGATACTGGATAGCCCATTTTCTATTTTATTACCAAATGTACAATAGTTTCAGAGATTGTTTCTACTTTATCACTGCCTACTACCCTGAAGTTCAGCATCTGTAAGAAACTTCCTTTTAAATAAGCACACATTACCATGGCCCATAAGAGCCTGTGTGCTCCTTTTTCCTGCCCTAAAAACAGAGGGACCTTTAATAAATGTGATGGTACATATCCCCAGTTTATCTTTTTAAAGTAGTAGTATGGTAAAATATTAGGCTTCTTGGGACCATGGTAACAGACAACAGATTTCTGATAGCCCCATTTATGTTATAGCAGGTTAAAGTGAAAACGTTCCGAGCAGAATAAGCCAATACAGACTGGTTCACTATTGGTGAAAATGTTCTTTTCCTTCATGAATAGGCCAACAAGAAACAGCAAATCCCATCTTACAAAACCTGTCTTAGAATCAGTTTGTTTTTCATAATTGGAATTACTTACACTTGGGGTTCCCCACACAATATTGTTGATTTCCTATTTGTTTTTTCAGGGTCACAACATCGGGAAAAACAGGGAAATTGATTTTTGTAGTTTTTTGTAGATTAATCCCTGTAATGGCACTCTTTACCCAATCAAAATGAATGCAAGCAGCCAAGAAGTGTTCAAACAAGAAACCTAAATTAGGAAATTATGAGCGGCAAATTAGGTTGTGATAACTTTGAAATGAGTTGACTCATCCTGAATTCATGATTATTACAGCTATAGCCTACAAGATAAATAGATCATGAAGACAATGAATGAAATTTTCATGCAAATCCAATATGTAACTATTACCTGACTCAATAATAGAATGTACAAATAAAAGGAATGAAGATGGACATAGCAAAGAAACAATAAAATCAGTAATCTCTGGAGACATTTGTCATTACTAGGATAATGCTATACCATCAATGTGAAGAGACACAAGACCAGATGGAGAAACAAACAGCAAATGCAACAAAACAGAAAAGAGAATTACCTGTAAAATTGATCAAGATCCCCTTGACTTAATGTCACCTTTGAGTAAACTTTTAAGCTCTTATAATCTAATATGCAATGATGTTACAGATCTGATCTTAAAATTTTTCATGTTTTGTGTGTTCCAGTATTTTCAGATCATTTTTAAAACAATATTTGTATAGATTCTAAGAATTCCAAGTAATATGTAGATAAAAAATTCACCTTAAACCACCATGACCTGAAAACGGCTCAACAGAGGGCCACCAGTTCCACACTGTACCAGGTTTTAGCTTTTAACAGACCACACGCCACAATTACCAGTACTCTCCCTGGACTTTCCAAGAAATGAGAGATATAATCTGAAACACACTCAGCTGAATAATGACCTTTTCTATACCAATCTCTCACACAAAATAACACAAAGAAATAGCTCAATATCTGAACTTCCCATTCTCCTCCATCCCCACCTCTCCTATCCACTTTTATGTAATCTATTTCTACAAACAAAATTGCTAACATGCGATTCAATAAAAATCTACGCTTTTCTTTTAAAAAACCTTTACATTTTCAATCCAGTACCCTATTTCTTAATGTTAGAGCTCCATACTGTAAGCTCACCAACATATCAGCTTTTTCTCATTTTTTTCTTTTCAGCAACACAGGGAAAACTCATTTCCCAGGTCATATAAGGACGGTTGATAACCAATTATTACCAATTCCATCTCTAAATGCCAGAGAGGGCCCAAGTCCTGGAAATACTTGGGCGAGGAAAATAAGGGATGGCAAAGAAAGAATGTGTGTATAGAAATCTTCCATTTCTTCCATGGCGTCAGTGAATAACTAAAGTCCTGATGGTGTCTTGTCTTTAATTTGTAGTATTTCCCAATGATGTTTGTAACACAGGATGATTATAGAGAACCAGCCTGTGAATATGTTGAAAATATAATGCCCACATAGCATGGTTTTATAAGTTTTAGTATTGCCATCTCAATGAAAGAGATTATACTTCCAATTAGCAGGCTAACATATCTAGGCTTTTTCCTAATGTTATGAAAAAAAAAAAAAAAACATTTCTCTTTGACTAAAGCTATATATCAATGATGAAAATAATTGTAATTGACTTTGTAAGCAACATATAAGGGTGGTGCATAAAGGAGGCTTATAACAATGTGTTATATTGTAGTTTTTTTACTAACACAATGCCTCAGCTAACGCAACACGATGTCCCACCAAACACACTACGTTGTCTCACCCGATGCAATACACTGTCTCACCTAACACATTATGTCTCACCTAACACAATACACCGACTCCTATAACCCAACAACCTTCTCAACTACCTAAAAGTGAAAAACCTAAAGACCACAATTCCCCTTACACAATACATGGGATGCCTTGCTTACCAAATTCACTCCAGCAAATTTCATTATCCCACCAACTCCCCTTTCTGACAGCTGTATTTTCACATTGGGTGGTTTCATTCAGTGCAATTTATTTGGTTATTTATGTCCATGCCTCACCAGCTTGGGAGTACCAGTGAAGTTGTTTTTGTTTCACCACAGGCATTTCCCCCCTATTTCCTAAATCATCCACAGAGTGTTTGAATGACTTGTGTAAAACAAGTACTTATGGGAATTGACTTTTTGTTGACAGTTTATTTTATTCTGTCATTTTGTTTAGTAGTTTTGGCTTTATTTTCACTTTTTTATCAAAAATTAAAGCAAACAATCAATTAATCCAGTAAACAATCTATAATGATAAGTCACATCTAAGATATCACAAATCGGAAAGTTAACCCAAAGTTTCATTTTTTTTTCTCAACAGTCAAGTTGATAATATAGTTTGGCGTTTACTTAAATAGTTTAAAAGATCTGTTCAAGTTGTTTTAACAAGTTGTTTTAAAAGAAGTGTTCATTTTAGCAATAATGTTCAGTTCTCATCACTAGTCTTCAGTCTCTGTTTCTCACTTTCTTCTGTGGTAAACCTCTAGAGAGAGATTGCATCCTACAACAGTTTATTCATTTCCTGAATGTATGGGGTCAATAAAAATGGAAGTTAGGTCAACAATAAAGGCAACCATAAAGAAAAAGCTCTTGGTTGAACTGTCATATTTGCCGACAGAGGGGGTGGGTGTTTAGGTGGGTGGGTGGGAGTATTTGTAAACCAATAAAGTTGCACAATGAATAACTACAATTATTCATTCAAGTTGTATAATTGACAACTACCATCAATGAATAAGGATATCCTGCACATGACAAATCCATTATCACTAATATAATCTATAAATACACAAAACAAAAAAAAAGAGAAATGCTTATGAATAAAATATGCTCAGTTTGTATTGATCTATACTGTGTCTTCAAAAAAGACATAAAACTTTAAGCACTTAGAAAGGTAAAGCGACACTATTTGTATCCATTACTCTTGCCTTCTTTGTGTTTGTTTTCTTTCCTTGGATGTGCCTGTGATTTCAAAACATCCAGAGCAACAACACAGTATTGTAAATTCAGAAACACAGGTTAATGGATGAGAGAGTTGGTCTCCTGCATTGCAAACAATCTGCATAACAGACAAAACACTCTAGATGTTGCTGTATGGGGAGTATTTTTTTCCTGATTTCCACTGAATTTTAAACTGAAAGTTAAACCCAACATCATGCTGATTCTATATAACATTTTTGACTAAAATGAAACTTTTCCAAGAAATTGATGTTTCATTATAATGATAGCATCCTGTTTAATATCATTTTCACAGAAAAACTAATCAACGTATGAATGAAACATCACGCAAATCTCTGAAACAGCATTACATAAAACTCGACTATGAGAAAGTAATTATTAAAATCGTAGAGCAATAAAACATGAACAATTATTTCACAGTGAGACTATTAATATGAAAGCTAAAAACACTCTAGGATCAGGGCACTTGGAGTTCAAATGAAACACCCACTTTTTCTATTTTTCATCTTTCTTTTTGAAAATATATGTTTATATCCCTCTCAACATATGTCACTGATACAATCAGATTTACACTTCAAAGTGTGTGAAGTATACTTTAGTGTTAAGAGAATCTGATAAAAGCTATTTTCCTGGTAACAAAACAGCTTCTGCTCTACGGTTTCGGGGAACAAGAGTTGGTCCTAACTACTTGACACTTCTCTTCCCTTGGCAGCTGTGGTATGGCGCTAATAATATGAGTAGAGAAAATGTCAGGTTTTAAGTCCAAATTTGACAAATATTAGCCACTGAATGGTGAATTAACTTACTGATAACTACCAAGTATAATCCCTATTGCTTTCTGCAGAATGTGAAGCAATCATCAACTGCATTTGTGATTTACAAGGACGTTTGTTATTGCACTAAGAGAAGTTAGATAAATTTAACACCAATAATATGCAAATCATCATAGTCATTTCAATCATCATTGTCATTTCAACTGGTTTTATACACCACACTGTGAGCAATCTCCTGAATTCAAAAATGCAGTTACGAGGACTTAAAGTCAACTAGCAAAATGCTGAAATTACTTACTTGGGCTAACAAATTATCGTAATAATTTCTCTCAAGTAACAGAATGTCACAAATGGATGCACTGACCTCAACTTGCACAATTACTGCTCTAAACCAACACAATGTCCATTTGGACAACCCTACTCAACTAACACAATTTCCTAATTAAAGATCTCAATTAACACAATGTCTTTTTTGATAAACCATCTCAACTTTCACAAATAAGATGGCAACAATTTCACAATTCACCTCAACAAATATAAAGGCCAAAATCACCAACCTCACCTGACAAAGTCATAATAACTTGTCTAAATTATCATTATGTCACAGTTATCGATCTCAACCAGCACAATGTCACTCACGGAAGATACCAATCTCAACTAACACACTATTACAACATTTTAAAACAGCAGCCTCATCATGCCATACTTACAACAACCCTATTCTCTGCTGCCTGCCAAACAATACCTATTTTCTAAAAGCTGTAATTTATACACTTCCCCATCTGTTTCCAGTTATGTCATACAGAGTTCTAGAATTCAATTTTCTGATATACGGAAACTGAAGTGAAACATGTCTTTTATCTCACTTCATAAATCAGCACAGCAATGCATGGAGACTGTGGATATGTGTTACAGTGGAATTTGAAATATTTCTGACATCTATCAATAAAATCTTAGTTTTCAAGTTTCTAAACTACTGCCTAAATGTGAACAGGCTTGGTAATCACAACTACGTAAGTTATTATAGTCTAAAATCCTCCAAAGCCAAGAAACAGAATACTATATTACCTATCATTTCCAAAAAATTCAGCTGCCAAAATAAAGGCAGTCTCTTTTTCATAGAAAAATCCATCGAAAGGAAGCAACTTCTAAATGCCCAGAACCGTATCATTTCAAACAGAGATATGGAACTTGTTTGAACAATATTTTTATTAATGTTTTGACATGGCACACAAGGAAATATGCTGTGATAGACATGCAGGTCCCTCACAGTAAAAAATGCCACTCTGAGCAAAACTAGGAATGACTTATCAAACAGAGCACTGAGAGCTCATGGTATATCATATAACATGATACAAATGGAAATAGAAAATTGATGGTGTCAGTGCATATCCCCGCACTTCCCCACATTGTAAAGATGTAGAGAACTTAGAATCAACCACCTCCAGGGACAGCCCAATTCCAAAGTGCCCAAGCACATTCCTGATGATAGGTCTATCAATCCCCAATGTTTCAACTTCCTAATTTTAATGGTCCAGGAGGAGATAGCAAAAATTACTAATACACAGATGCACAGATTCACACACTCATGGACGGGCAGGAAAACATGATCCCCGACTTCTGTCCCACAAGCGCGGGGATAAAAAAATTGCCAGAGCAGCATTTATTGGACTATTACCTTATCAACAATTCCGAAATAAAGATATCACATTCAACGATGATATCAACACACTCCAGACCACTCCGACACAGTGGGGGCATTGCCAGCTGCAATTTTAGCCCATGACTCACTGTGTGTATCTTTTCCCACTGAGAAAGGGGGAAATCTAGCTAATGCTGGTGGTTGTGGGTCACATGTGCGTGTGGGAGAACAAACATTATAGAATCATAAAGGTACGTTATGCCTGTTTACACAACAGGGCTGTGTGGTGCCAGTGTTCTATGAGGCCAGGTTAACTCTAATGAATGAGTGATAGATGGCAGCTTATCCCTCTCTCTCTCTCTCTGGCTTGCTGATGTGGTATGAAGACAAATGCTAAGGCAAGATTTCAAGGAAAAAGACAAGTAGACAGACAGACAGACAGACCAAGACAGACTTATTTAAATAGACAGACAGATAGATAGCCACAAACACAGAATAGCAGATAGGCAGACAAACATGGAAGATAGTACATATACAAATGCACTGATAAAAATCAAGCAGACATACAAACGGAAAGAAAGAGGAACAAACACATAGATAAACATATACCCCAACAGTGAGGCAATATATACATAGACAGTCAGACAGACAGAGAGACAGACAGACAGACAGACAAACACAGGTACTATTTTTGCCATGATGTCATGTTTATACAAACTGACTTGTAAATGAGTAAAGTGTTGATACATCACTAAACAAACCAGATATCTCCTCCTCCCCCTTGGGCAATATACCTGATAACTAAACAAACATGGCTCGACAGAGTGAAAACCCACAGAAGGGCATATGACTGACCAAATTTCTTAGTACATATATCATCTGCTTTTCCTTTTTCTTCAGTGTGTTTTAACATACAAAACCTGCATTTAATCATTGAAAATGTTGCAAATGCTTATCTGTATAATAAACACACACACACACACACACACACACACACACACACCTAGACAAGACAAAAAAATTGTACAGTGTTTACCAAAAATTAGAACCAGATGAGTTAAAACATGTCTTGTACAAGTGAGAGTGGGTGTGGTGGAGAAACTCCATCAGCTGGAACTGAAACTATATCTTCCTGACATCAGTACCATGGAAATAAACAGTGTGACACATATGGTTGTCATTTCCCCTTCAGTACCCTGTACACACCAGGAATGACTTATGGAAATATTAAGAAAAGAGCTCTGTTTATTGCTGAAGTTTGGTCAAAATTAAAGATCTATTGTTCTGGTAACAGCAGTTTTTTTTCTTTCTTCCATTACCTTTCTTTCTATTCTTGTCTTTTAATTTTTTCTTCTGTATTTTCTTCTTCTTATTATTATTTTTTTGAAAGAGAGGAGGCAATAAAACTAAAAACTTTTGATTTTAAATTTGTTTAAGCATCAAGGAAAGGGGGCAGAGAGAGAGAGAGAGAGAGAGAGAGAGAGAGAGAGAGAGAGAGAGAGAAAAGGCCCATCTGCATAGCAATATTTCAAGTTCTATATATCATGACATATATGATACCTAATCACAGAAATACTGCCAGTTTCCTACCTCTCAATTACCCAACCATCTGCTACTGCTCTTCTCCATGAAGTCTACAACTTTTCCAAAAGTTCTACAACTTCTAAGTCAATTCTGACATGTAAAGAACTGAGTCATTATCTACAATACAACAACACCTTAAAAGTAACACTATCAATCCAAAAGAAAAGCAAACAGATGAAAAGCTAAGAGGTTCGGGGCACCAACGCCAAGACCTCTGCCGTCCCAATTGAAGGACTGCCAAAGCCGACTCCTCTCCTTGGAGCGAGGCCTAGATAGTAAATGGCAGACAGAGCATAGAGTCAGGCCATTCCATCCCACACAATATTCAGGATTCCAGTCCTAGCATGCCCAGTTTCAGAATCTCAAAACCCCAGCTTATAGTGTATAATGTGAGATAACAGCTTACCTGTGACTTGGTCTACGTTGCTCTCTCTTCTTAAATGACAGCAGGGGTTTCCAGACGCTGGCCCAAATACTGCAAACTTGGCTGGAAGCTGGAAGTGTGCGAAATAGGCTGGTGTAAGCCACTGAGTAAGCTGATAGTTCTAACACGCTAATGTGTTCTGGCTGGAAGGGGGCCATACCAAAAGTGTTTTTCCAGCCGAGTTCTTGGTGAGCAATATACTCTTTGCAGTGGCTACCAAGCAATTTGAGATATAAGCTGCTGGCAATTAGGTTGAGGAAAGGTAAGGAATCATTCTGTAGTACAAATTGTGTCTAAAAGGTACAGATCCAAAATAAAATGTTCTGCCTGCAAAGGGACCATACCAAAATACAGAAATGAAGAGCTCTTGCTGAGCATTATACCAGAGACGGAAAGTGATTATACCTAAGGTATGAAAAGTGGTTATTCCTAAGAGACGGGGGAGGGGGGGGGTCCTTTAAGTTGTATTTCCACTCAACTATAGCTCACCAAAGGCAGCCAGTGTAAAGTTATTTCATGACTGCCATTTAGTTGAGAAAATAAAATTCCCTGACTTTTCACCAACTTTGCACTGACCAATACTACATAATTTTTCTGCCTCCATGTCCTCGGCAGCCATCCAATCAATGTACAGTTTTTTCATCGAACTGATTTTATTATGATTTACAATATAACAAACATTCAAATTTCAAAATTTAACAAAGATAAATCTTACAGATGGGTTGAGGCATTGAGAATAGGTAAATCAAATTCTATAACTATAAATGACTAGGAACTAAAAAAAAACAAGGCAGCAAAGCTGTCAAATGTACAGACAAAAAACAGGAAATAACTATGCACAAAATAGGCTACTGTCAATTCTGATGCAAAAGTACATTATGTTAAACTGCAAATTCAACATCAAATTTTAATTATGCTCAACAGGTAATACCAATGTAAGTAAAATGTGTAACAAGCATAAGGCTTCAGGCCCATGGGAGTTCAAGTTCACACTTTGAAAATGTATAACTTCCAGAAAAAGAAGCCAATTAGACTGCTTTTCCAACTCAGGCTGCATTTTAGTCCTGTATTTCTTTTTTGAAAGTATGGCAATTATAAGTAACACGGTTTTCCCATAATGGTCATCATGGCAGCAGCACCCAAAATTGTGTTTTCTTCTATTCTGATGCAATATTACATAATGGTTAACAGCATAATGACCGTCAATTTTTAATAATAAAACATATGTATCATGGATTTTCAGAAAATGTGACTAGCATGGGTCTTCAAGCCCGTGGAACTTCAAAATCACACCTTGAAAATGCCAATATGTGAAAAATTAAATTTTCACAAAAAAACTGTTAACTGGCAGTAAGAATTACCAAACAGCCAAAAAGTAAAACTGCCTTCCACTTATCCCACATACAATGAAAGTGCACAGCGCCGGCGACAGCGACTGCGATGACAGACGTAGGTGATGGCAATATGTACAGACACATCTGTACATATTTACTGTACTATTTGAGAACAGTAAGTCACATGGTTTTTCTTAAATGGTCATCATGGGAGCAGTGCCCAAAATAGGTTTTTTTCAAATTTTGATACAATATTACATAATGTTTAACAGCATAATGACCATCAATTTTTAAAAATAAAATATTAGTATCATGGATATTCAGAAAATGTGACTAGCAAAGGTCTTCAGGCCCATGGAACTTCAAAGTCACAACTTGAAAATGCCAAAATGTAAGCAAGACCGCACTGTTCTGAAATGTTTTTTTCCCATTTTTAACAATTTTTAACATAAAACAAAATCAACAGTGTACTGCCATTTTTATATGATCAACTAAGAAAATTGATGAGATGGGAAAAATATCAATAGAGCAGTGTTAAATGTCCAATTTCTTCCATTCTGAGATTCTGAACATAGTGAATGATTGAATCTGACAAACTGCAATGATATGAGTTTATTTCCACTTTTGAAACTTTATTACACAATACACGATAACAAGTTTACCATCATTTTAACAACATCAACTAACAATGTTGTTAAGATGCAGGAAATGTCAAACAAACACTTTCACGTATCTTATTAATTAAATAATGAAACTGTTAACATGCCTAAGAATTGAATCTGAGGAAATGTGAAAAAACAGCATAACTTCTAAAATAATGGCCCGATTATGCTGATTTTTTAACTCAACCTGCGTTTTAGCAGGATTGATCACTCCTGTGAGTTTAATGACAATTGGCCTGTCTGTTTTTCTTATATTGTGTTTACAGTGTTGCATATATGCTGAAAAGTGAAAAAAACAGCATAATTTCTACAATAATGGCCCGATCATGCTGATTTTCGAACTTGACCTGCGTTTTATGAATATTCATCAGCTCTGTAAATATAAAGCCAAAAAGTAAAACTGCCTTCCACTTATCGTGTTTACAAGGAAAGTGCACGGCGCCGGCGACGGCAACGACGGCGACGGCGACGACAGACACAGGTGATGGCAATATGTACAGACACATCTGTGTCTGTACATAAAAATGTGACTAGCAAAGGTCTTCAGGCCCATGGAATTTAAAAGTCACAACTTGAAAATGCCAAAATGTAAACAAGACAGCACTGTTCTGAAATTTTTTTTTTTTTCAATTTTTAACAATTTTTAACATATAACAAAATTAACAGTTTACTGCCATTTTTATATGATCAACTAAGGAAATTGATGAGATGGGAAAAATATCAACAGAGCAGTGTTAAATGTCCAATTTCTTCCATTATGAGATTCTGAACATAGTGGATGATTGAATCTGACAAACTGTAATGATATGTGTTTATTTCCATTTTTGACACTTTATTACACAATACACGATAACAAGTTTACCATCATTTTTACAAAATCAACTAACAATGTTGTAAAGATGCAGGAAATGTCAAACAAAAACTTTTACGTATCTTATTAGTTTAATAATGAGACTGTTAACATGCCTAAGAATTGAATCTGAGGAAATGTGAAAAATATGCTGAAAAGTGAAAAAACAGCATAACTTCTACAATAATGGCCCGATCATGCTGATTTTCGAACTTGACCTGCGTTTTATGAATATTCATCAGCTCTGTAAATATAAAGCCAAAAAATAAAACTGCCCTCCACTTATCGTGTTTACAAGGAAAGTGCACGGCGCCGGCATCGCCATCGGCATCGCCATCGCCATCGCCATCGGCGACGGCGACGACAGACGCAGGTGATGGCAATATGTACAGACACATCTGTGTCTGTACATAAAAAGACTACATAGATGTACTGGAAGACATAGACACAGAAAATATAAAAATCTTCATAGATTTTTTTTTTCTCCCTGACTTCTCTGATATTCAATTTTCCCTGACCAAAATGGGACTTTCAAAGGATTATGAAATTCACAGACAGTTTTGAGACATTTATTGATTTTATTAATGTTCTTCCTTCAAAAATAATGTTTCCCTATAAAAAGCTTCTGATAAATGATAATGTAAATTAGATAACATGTGATAATGAGGCGGGGGAGGGGGGGGGGGGAGACAAGCAACATGAAACCTTGAAGAAGTTATTTACTTTTACTGAAAGTATAGGTCTGTAAACAAAGTTATCAAGCATGCCAAACAAAATATCAACAATAATCAACCAGCATGACAACATCAAATAACATGCCGTAAAATTTTATAAGTATGACTGACTGCAAATTTCACAGAATAGGAAAGGGTCACTTGGGCCAAGGCTCACACAATAGCCGTAGTCTGATACAAGACTGCTGGTCACTAAGGTTGACCAAACACAGACAGTGTTACATGTAGGAAACAGGACACCAGATACAGGTCAACAGTGAGGTCATCAAGGCACTGACCGGTTCATTGGCCAGTTGTTTGTGTGATTCACATAAGGTCAGTCACTGGTCAATCTCTCTGTACCATTAATGACTGTTGTAATGTATATTTATTTCAACAAAACTATACAATTACAAAGAAACAACTGAGAAGATTTTGGACAGACTGTTCCCAAATACATGTATCTATTTTCAATTTCAATCGACTTAGCAATTCTTTGGAAAACTTTTAGTATAACAAACGAACTTAATAAAGTAACATAAATGGATAAGAGAGACCAGGCAGGCATGATACTTTTTCATTATACTGAATACAATATTTTTTTTACTTACTTGAAAAACTTGAAGCAAGCAGGAATATGAGATAAGGAATGAATATGAATGGCTGTGAAAATTCTTCGGTTTTCTGCCACTACACTTTTCCTAAAATGAAAAAAATGTAGTATGTATATTTTTCTGCTTTTTAAATGCATCAAATCTTTTTTTCCTTAATAAAAATGCAACGAACAATCATGCTTTTGTTCAACGACTTAGTTAAGACTTCCTCATAAATTGAAAGTTCTAAATAAATTTAAAACAACATTTCCTGTTTATGTACTTTTGATTTAACTTTTTTTCGTTATTCGAATGTCACATATACATAACAGGAAGCTGTCAATTAAAAAAATATCTCATATCATATGACAGTCTTATCTCTAACATTTACACCATAATATCCGTAATTTAATTTGTTAAAACCTTGGCAATAAATGAAACTTGGCAAAATCTCTCTTTTCTTCTAGTAGTTTTTATACAAGTACTTAATCTGAGGCTTAAATTGTTATTTTGTTAAGCTGCACCATAAGTAGAAATTCAAATACTGCTAACAGATTCCTGCCTTCCTCACATCTAATGCAATTGCCACGGCAACATTCACTAAGAGTACTGCTACAGCCATCAGGGGCCAGTTGCACAAATTTACCTTAGATTATTTGGTCTACTTCAGCTCAATTTACAGACCTAAGTACTGGTCTAAAATATTTATTTCTATTAGAAACCAGGCACATATTCCATACAGATATTGCACTGCCTGCTATTGTCTTACTGCCTGGACAACATGCCTGCTACAACTTAGGCTTCGTTCACATGCAATGTCTATTTTCTAAATTCTATTTTCTATTCGCGGCATGTGTTGTGATCACCGTCTGTGCCCTGAATATCCCGCCGCGTAATTACTGGCAGCGCGAGCCAGTTACTATAAGTTACTATAAGTAACTGGCTCGCGCTGCCGGTAATTACGCGGCGGGATATTCAGGGCACAGACCGTGATCATAAGATAGCGCGAATAGAAAATAGAATTTAGAAAATAGACATTGCATGTGAACAAAGCCTAAGCCTTTTATGTCACTACATTACTGCCTGGACAATATGCCCATTACAACAAGGCCATTAGTTAACTACCTGGACAATACACTTACAACTATGCCTAAAATGCCAATGCCTTACTGCCTGCAAAATAAGCCTGTTACAACTATGCCTGTCATGTCAGTGCCTTACCACCTGAACAATATGCCCATTATAACTTGACATGTCATATGTTCTAGTACTAGTCGCCACCTAATGCCTGGACAATGTGCCTACTACAACTATTTATACTGTCATGCCACTACAAGGACATGTGTCCATTACAACTAGGCTTGTCATGTAACTGCTTCCCTGCCTGGACAATATGCCTATTACAACTGGGTCTGTCATGCCATTGCATTACTGCTTGGACAATATGACTACACTAACACTATACCTAGCTCACTGCCTTAAAGGAAAAACCAATCACTCCCAAAATAGTTCCAAAACTGTCCCAGCCTTACCTGTCCACCCAACACTGCACCAAACTCTCCTCCTTGACACCCAAGTACAGTTAGTGACCACCAGGGTATATAATATCAACTATTAGTGGCCACTGGTGTATACACATACACATCCGGAGTCATGTTCCACCAACACCAACATACTTTAAGTCTATTGTTCAGTGAATGTTGACTGAGTTTTCAGAGCAAACAGATATTGGATAATGTGACAACTTGGTCCAGAGTCACAATACACTGTGCTGTGCCAGCTACATGTTATTAGTTGTCTGTGCAAACTTGTCACAATAATGTCATACATCAGTGTAAATAACCTTGGCATTTTGGCTCATACTGGATGTTTTGTTAATATATGTAATCATAATTTTAGTGCTGTTTTCTTGATGGGGGTATCTGTAAATTGCCTATGTCAGTCAGTCTGCCTGCCTGGGTCTACCAGTGGAAATGTCTCTATCCAACCATCCATCCTCAACTTCTCGCCATTTTTCATTTCTTCTCTCCCCATCCATCTATCAATCCAGCCATCACAGCTACTTGAAATAATCTCATAGAAATAATAATACAACTTGCTATTCAACCAAACCTGAATCTAGCATCTTTGCTGTGCAAGAGGCTCCCTTGGGTCCCTGCTGGGTCCCCACAGTAACGCATTTCTGAAGCATGTAACCAGAGCAGATTATAGGCTCTCTTAGGGAGCATTCAGATAAACCTATAGCATTAGCTGGATCGATCCTACTCCGCAATGGATCTTCCTTAGTGCCATTGCAATTGGCTTAAATGTCTGACACGTCTCTTTACTAGTAAGTTGCTTGAGGGTAATTAACAACAAGGCAGCAAAGCTGTCAAATGTACAGACAAAAAGCAGGAAATAACTATGCACAAAATAGGCTAATGTCAATTCTGATGCAAAAGTACATTATGTTAAACTGCAAATTTAACATCAAATTTTAATTATGCTCAACAGGTAATACCAATGTAAGTAAAATGTGTAACAAGCATAAGGCTTCAGGCCCATGGGAGTTCAAGTTCACACTTTGAACATGTATAACTTCCAGAAAAAGAAGCCAATTAGACTGCTTTTCCAACTCAGGCTGCATGCCGATTTCGAACTTGACTTGCGTTTTAGTAAGATCAATTACTCCTGTGAGTTTCATGACAACAAGCCTATCGGTTTTTCTTGAAATGTGTTTACAGTGTTGCATATATGCTGAAAAGTGAAAAAAAAAAGCATAACTTCTACAATAAAGGCCCGATCATGCTGATTTTTGAACTTGACCTGTGTTTTATGAATATTCATCAGCTCTGTAAATATAAAGCCCAAAAGTAAAACTGCCTTCCACTTATCGTGCTAACAATGAAAGTGCACAGCGCCGGCGATGACGGCGACGACAGACACAGGTGATGTCAATATGTACAGACACATCTATATATATTTACTGTACTGTTTAAGAACAGTAATTGACATGGTTTTTCTTAAATGGTCATCATGGGAACAGTGCCCAAAATAGGTTTTTTTCAAATTTTGATGCAATATTACATAATGTTTAACAGCATAATGACCATCAATTTTTAATAATAAAATATTAGTATCATGGATGTTCAGAAAATGTGACTAGCAAAGGTCTTCAGGCCCATGGAACTTCAAAGTCACAACTTGAAAATGCCAAAATGTAAACAAGACAGCACTGTTCTGAAATGTTTTTTTTTTCCATTTTTAACAATTTTTAACATAAAACAAAATTAACAGTTAACTGCCATTTTTATATGATCATCTAAGAAAATTGATGAGATGGGAAAAATATCAACAGAGCAGTGTTAAATGTCCAATTTCTTCCATTCTGAGATTCTGAACATAGTGAATGATTGAATCTGACAAACTGCAATGATATGAGTTTTTTTCTATTTTTGAAACTTTATTACACAATACATGATAACAAGTTTACCATCTTTTTTACAAAATCAACTAACAATGTTGTAAAGATGCAGGAAATGTCAAACAAACACTTTTATGTATCTTATTAGTTTAATAATGAGACTGTTAACATGCCTAAGAATTGAATCTGAGGAAATGTGAAAAATATGCTGAAAAGTGAAAAAACAGCATAACTTCTACAATAATGGCCCGATCATACTGATTTTCGAACTTGACCTGCGTTTTATGAATATTCATCAGCTCTGTAAATATAAAGCCAAAAAGTAAAACTGCCCTCCACTTATCGTGTTTACAAGGAAAGTGCACGGCGCCGGCATCGGCATCGGCATCGCCATCGCCATCGCCATCGGCGACGACAGACGCAGGTGATGGCAATATGTACAGACACATCTGTGTCTGTACATAAAAAGGGTTCTTTGTTCTCAAAGAGGGGTGTCAGACAAGCCGATTACATAGAAAACACTGTAGTGGGAATCTGCTCTAGACTTGGATCGATCAGGCTGTTACAGTGTTTGAATCTGAGCATGACCTTTGGGGCTGTGTAAGAGGCTCTCCTTGGAGCTGTGCAAGAGGTTCTACTGGTCCCCAGCAGGGTCCACAGAGGAACACATTTCTGAAGCGTGTAATCTGAGCAGCCTTAATCACCCCCACCATCCCACACTTACAGATATGTACCAAAAATAAACAGACACTGAACCTTTTATGCTGGTCAGCTCTAAGTTGATGCATCTGTACAAACTGCTATTGGTTATATATATATATATATATATATATATATATATATATATATATATATATATATATATATATATATATATATATATATGAATATCTCCAGTAATATCGATTGTGCTTTTGTTCTTTTTAAGGAGATTGGTGAAATAAGGACTTTTAGCTTTAAACTTAACTTTGATTTGCAGTGAATTAATTAAAAGGAAAACCACGAATGATTGAACAATTTCTTTTTGCCAAAATTTCAGAACTTAGGGTCCAACTTCTGATTTCCCAAACTGAAACATTTTATCTAGAACTAATTTTTTGCAGTATAAACCAAGACACAAGCAATTTATGTTTGCTTGTAAACATTTATTAAACCAAAGGTTATATCAACAATATTTGTAAATACATGTAGGGAACATGCACTGAGAGAGAGAGAGAGAGAGAGAGAGAGAGAGAGAGAGAGAGACTGACTACAGGTCTATACTAATATATGCCATTTGAACAATTTGCTATTAGAAACACAACATTGAGAACTAACGACAAACTACAGAATATGTTAAAAACTGCTGGTAATGGGTCACAGAGGTTTTGTAGAATAGAATATGCTCTTCTAACTCATCCATACATGAGATAACCTCAATTTTTTCTGCTTACATACATGTAAAAGGTTTTTAAGGCAGTAAATTACACTGTACCCCCTGAGACATCTTATTGATCACTAACTTACAAAAAAATCTGAAGTGCAATGAACTTTCACATTCTGCCAGACAGTTCTTAAAAGGTTCATGTGTATCTTTAAGTTGAAGTAAGCCCCCTCCCCTCTTCTTCTCCTCAAAGCATTTCACACGTACGTGCACATGCATGCACATGCACACACATACAGTACATAAACACAGTAGTGAAAACAGAACTTTCCTCCATGTATCCCCCCCCCATTTCCCACTTTTTAAAAATCTTCCATAAAACATTTTTGACAATTCCACCCTTATTAACACAACTTAAAAAGATTAAAACACGAGGCGAAAATAATTATACTAAAGGCAAATATTTTGACTTCCTTTCCTGAAGAACACCAAAAACTACCATGTTTCCAACAGTGGCTGTGATACTTTGAACATCAAACATCATTCCCCAAATATCTCTTCCTAACTATATTACCTACTTGTTTGAATTCTGCAAGATATATGATCGCTGAAGTACATTACTTGTCTTCTCCTGGTACCTAATAAATGTAATCCCACTTGGAAACTGACATAATCTCTTCTATACCAAGCAGTATTACAAGACCAGCTCCCTGCTGGAATACAGCTTACTTGGAAATAATTATTAAGAAACCCCTCATCATATCCCAGGAGAGTAAAGTGCATCTTCACAGGTCTGTGAACTCTGTGGTACCTATGCCAGGTAAATTTACAGGGTGCTCCAAAATTTTTGCCATACTATATATGTTTGCTTCAGCCAGTAACAGCCTAAGATACAGAAGAACTGGAAAGGCACTACTATTCTTTCATTAGAATTCTTGTTACAGTCTAATGGTCCTTATAAATCAACGTATTCAATAGACCAAGCACTGTTTAATTTACTGAACTTACTCATAAGCACTATCATGTGAATGTTGAACCAGTCATAAACAATCGAAGCAAAATTTGCCAGATCACACAGAACAGTATGGTAGTAGATCCAACTATGATCTCAACCCAATGTCATAATCTCAGCCCCTAATAAAGTTGTAAGAATTCATAAAATAGACCCAGTCTCAGAAAGTCATAATGATCTGAGACTGCAGCAGACAAGGCCTCAGCTCATACTCAGTTATCTTATTTTTGCAGCCCCTAGCATGATCTTTGACACCAGCTCACCTTGCGATCTACTTAACTCCTCGATTACAATACCTCTCACCTGTTCTATGACATCATCACCCCTCAGTCTACTCTTATTACGTCCCAAGGTTGATGTCTTCTTTATTCTATCTTTAATAAGCTTTACCTATGGTTCAGCCGTTACTAGTATACAAAATAAACTGAGAACAAGGTACACTAGAAAGTGCATTAAACAGTGAAATAAAAAAAAAAATATATATATATATATATATTGTCAACCATCTGACTCAGTATCTTATTGTCTACATGAAACCTCTGATCTGTTAAAATATTTTAATTCTTACTTGCCATATCATGTTTTCCATGAAATGTTGTTTCAACACTACCTTATGCTTCAGTTTTATTGTTAATGAAATGTATTCTTATTTTCTATTAATAAAAACTACTAGTATTTGGTCTTCAGAGGCCTGGCGTTAAAATGGTGTTGGTAAAACACAAAAGTAATATCCTTCCTTCCTGACCTAGGGTTAATAGCCATAATCTAATATATTATATTCTTTGAAAAAAGTAACTGCATTTACAAGAAACATTCCAATCTTTATTGGATCAAATCTTATAAACTGTGAAACTTAATCAGTCCCAGATCAAAGGTACACTTAATTTTCACCTGATCCTATGCCCCAGTACGACATCAAAAATAGCAAACTAATTTAGATTATATCTTTAATCTAAACTGAACTTGGCTGAACCATAATCATGGGCTTATTATTTCAAAACCTTAATAATTCCTGTAGAGATTTTATGTACTGAGTTAATTTTCCTTTTTGTAACAGTTAATGCACCAGTCAACTTTAAAAAATCCTGAGCTTGTGTTTTTTAACTGAATGTAAACTTTCCAGTTCACCAAAAAAGCAGAGCAGCATATATTCCTTTTCAAACTTTAAAAAACTCACCTCATTAAATGTAAAGTGTCCTCAGTTGAATTATAGTGTCCTCTATTCATAAGCTCAAACTGTATTTAACTGTTTAAAAAATTACCTTTTATCACATTATTAGAACCTACTATTAACATTTTAGGCTTTCACTAACATAACATTTAGTACATGTATTGCCTATCTTGGTATAACAATTCCCAAAACCAAATATGAAGTATTAAAATTTTTAAAATCCTACTCTCGGCACAGTAACTAAAGAGAACAATGTGTCCAAGTTTATATACCTCAACTACTGCATCCATCTATTGCCTTCAAGCTGTATGTACCGTGGGGGAAGTTTCTCAGCAAATTACTTTGCAAATTTCTCTACATGTGAAGTGATAGAGCTGAAGAATTTTAGATTTTAAAGTAAGCAATGAAATTGGACAGTTGAATTATAGTTGAATTCCCAGTCAAGATAGACTTTGTTGTGCGTGTGTGTATTTTAAAAACTAAAGAGAAACCAAAGATGAAACAAGTGCCAAAACTGATGAAAGAACTGATTAAGATCCCAAGCAATACATCTACAAGGTGGTCACTGTACTGACAAATGTTCTCTTCTTTGCATTTATCTTAAAGAGTCTAGTATACATGTATCTTAGTCTAGGACAAAAACACAAAAGAAGCTGAATAAATAGACAACCATTCTAAACAAATAAAACAAAAGTGATTTTAAACAGTGACAACCAAATCAATACCCCTACAACACACTGCCTATCATATATCATGTATAACACAGAAAACATTGTAAGAGGAGTAATTAAAGGTGTTGTACAATCTCCAGACAACACATGTATCCATCATGTCGAGTGTGTTGTTGTCGTCTCTGAACCAAATAGCGCGACACTGTGATTATATGCAGTGATAAATCGGCTGCACTCTGGAAGCCACTACTGTCACAGTACAAAGGAGCGCTGAGCTGGTTTACTGAGCTGGTTTACGCTTTGTATGGGACTATACAAGACATTGGTCACAGCACCTGTCCATTTGTCTTTTTGGACTTCCTGTTTCAATTTTGGACAGCCTTTTTATTTTAAAAGATCTGTATCATTGGAGCATACGGAGCCTAGATAGCTTGTCTCAGTAAGAACATGAGCCGAGAGACTCTATTCACTACCTTGCCCATTTCCCATGACAGTAATTTACAGCTGGGACTGTGCCATTTTAACATCATAAACATGGAGCAGCCCCAAAACCAACTGGATACAGTCCCATATATAACTATAATCAATGTCATTTTAATTGTTTCACAAGTCTAGCTCTGACCCATCCCTAGGCTACCAATTATATTCTAGTCTAGCAGGTACCCCTTTGATGTTTGTTATCAAGTCCCATGTGACCTTCCCTGGGGGGGGGGGGGGGGGTTTTGCACTGACTTCAAAGTTGAGAGAGTAATTGTTACTTGCCCTGTAAAACAGTCTTCCAGGTTATAAACTCTTTGGAGCTGGCAGTGCTTCTGATTATTACTACTACTTCAAAGTGAATTTAAGCTTAACTGCCAAAATTTAGAAATATTCTACAAATAATCCTTAAGTCAAATACTTTTCAATCACATCTTTAACAGTATCCTAGTGCAGAATTATAAATGTAACATAATATTTAACTAATACACACCACCGCTAAGAACCTCAAAATTAACACTTTTAAAGCAAAAACAGGGTCTGAAATAATCTATATCAATCCAAAATTAAATACTAACAGGGCAAAAGAAAACAATACTAGTACTGTACACCATATGGATTCACTGTCCAATGCATTAAGACATTACCACTTGGTAATCATTCACAAGTAATTAATGCAACCTCATCTGTTTAACTAATGAATAGATTGAGGCAGAGTAATACCCAACAATGTGGAAATTATGTAGATTTGACACCTTCATGTCTGGACTATGAGTATGACTTATTTATATCTGTCTGACCTCTAAGAATATCATACCATGTAAGCTAGAATTTTTTTCTCGATCAGCATGCTGCATGGATGATCATTTAGTGAACTTTAAATAAACGACACTTTAATTGTGACAAATTGCATAAAAACTGCAGTTGTAAGGATCAAAATAGGTCCTGAGTCACTGATAAAAGTGTTTTGTTATGTCATCAATATTTTGTTTCACAGAAGAAGTTTTATAAAGATTATATACTGTAATTCTTTTATATTTTTATACCTCCAAACAGAAGAAATTTTGTGTACAGACAATAATCTTGTATTTAGAAAATTACATTTACTCATCCATGCGTATATTCTTGTGATTTAAAGAAGTTGAATTTCATCTACAGTATATTTATGAGCATAATTTTTTTTTATGTTCTTAATGATATCATCACCAGCAAGAGAGCCCAGAGAATGACACACACAAAAAAAAAAAAAAAAAAAAAAAAAAAGGTCTAGAAGTTACTCCTAACAGGGTCGTCACAGTCAGTGGAGAGTTGACAGATGTCATCTGCCTCATGTCAAGCTCTGTCACACCTCCTCAATGATATTATCTACAACCTGGCACTGCTGGATGACATCAAAGGTTGTCTTCCCAACTCAAACCCTGATGACAAGATAACAGAATATAGCAGCGTGAAGACATGGTGATTGTCATATCAGGTTACTGAAAAGACTGCAACATACCTAAAACTTCCAAGGCTGACAGGTTATGACACTTGTAGCGGATGTAAAGATGTGTTTTTTGATTGTATAAGATGTGGAAGATATGGACTGTGCATCTTGCTTTCTCTCCCCTTCCTCTACCTCGGATGGTTGGGTAACTCTGCACAGGGACTAACCTGGCATTTTGTTATTGTAACTGTTCAAAGCAGATACCGATAGTAGGATAATAATAATAGTTATAAAGATGAGTGTTATATTTATAATGCCAGAATAGTTAAAATAAAAAAGACATGTTGGAAACTAGAGGATCAGAGAGGCGATACCGCCTCCGAATATTGTACCACCAGCTGGAGCAAGCGCATTCGTATAGACCCCCACATACACAAAATAAGGGACACAGCCACCAGTTTTGTGCTTGACAAGCTGTAAAAATGCAATCAACAAGAATTTTTAAACTATTGCAAAAATATATATGGTACAATCAAATTTAAGTTCTTCGTAAGGTAGGTCAAGGGTCAATTTCAAGGTCACAGTAAATTGCCAGTATATGACTTCCTATTCAAGTTCAAGAGTAACTATGGACCTATCTCTGTCAAGTTTGAAGTTAAAAGAGAAAGAAATTAGCAGAGTTCAGTTCATGATAAAAAGTAGGTCAAAGGTCAATTTCAAGGTCACATTTAGATTGCCAGTATATGACTTTCTATTCAAGTTCAATAGTAACTATGGACCTATCTCTGCCAGTTTTGGAGATAAAAGGGAAGCAAAATTTGCAAAGTTCAGTTTATGGTGAAAAGTAGGACAAAGGTCAATTTTAATGTCACATTTATAATGCCAGTATATGACTTCCTATTCAAGTTCAATAGTAACTATGGACCTATCTCAGCCAGTTTTGGAGATACAAGGAAAGCAAAATTTGCAAAATTCAGTTTATGGTGTAAAGTAGGTCAAAGGTCAATTTTAAGGTCACATTTAGATTGCCAGTATATGACTTCCTTTTCAAGTTCAATAGTAACTATGGACCTATCTCTGCCAGTTTTGGAGATAAAAGGAAAGCAAAATTTGCAAAGTTCAGTTCATGGTGAAAAGTAGGTCAAAGGTCAATTTCAAGGTCACATTTAGATTGCCAGTATATGACTTCCTATTCAACTTCAATAGTAACTATGGACCTATCTCAGCCAGTTTTGGAGATAAAAGGGAAGCAAAATTTGCAAAATTCAGTTCATGGTGAAAAGTAGGTCAAAGGTCAATTTCAAGGTCACATTTAGATTGCCAGTATATGACTTCCTTTTCAAGTTCAATAGTAACTATGGACCTATCTCTGCCAGTTTTGGAGATAAAAGGAAAGCAAAATTTGCAAAGTTCAGTTCATGGTGAAAAGTAGGTCAAAGGTCAATTTCAAGGTCACATTTAGATTGCCAGTATATGACTTCCTATTCAACTTCAATAGTAACTATGGACCTATCTCAGCCAGTTTTGGAGATAAAAGGGAAGCAAAATTTGCAAAATTCAGTTCATGGTGAAAAGTAGGTCAAAGGTCAATTTCAAGGTCACATTTAGATTGCCAGTATATGACTTCCTATTCAAGTTCAATAGTAACTATGGACCTATCTCTGCCAGTTTTGGAGATAAAAGGGAAGCAAAATTTGCAAAATTCAGTTTATGTGTAAAGTAGGTCAAAGGTCAATTTTAAGGTCACATTTAGATTGCCAGTATATGACTTCCTATTCAAGTTCAATAGTAACTACGGACCTATCTCAGCCAGTTTTGGAGATACAAGGAAAGCAAAATTTGCAAAATTCAGTTTATGTGTAAAGTAGGTCAAAGGTCAATTTTAAGGTCACATTTAGATTGCCAGTATATGACTTCCTTTTCAAGTTCAATAGTAACTATGGACCTATCTCTGCCAGTTTTGGAGATAAAAGGAAAGCAAAATTTGCAAAGTTCAGTTCATGGTGAAAAGTAGGTCAAAGGTCAATTTCAAGGTCACACTTAGATTGCCAGTATATGACTTCCTATTCAACTTCAATAGTAACTATGGACCTACCTCAGCCAGTTTTGGAGATAAAAGGAAAGCAAAATTTGCAAAATTCAGTTCATGGTGAAAAGTAGGTCAAAGGTCAATTTCAAGGTCACATTTAGATTGCCAGTATATGACTTCCTATTCAAGTTCAATAGTAACTACAGACCTATCTCAGCCAGTTTTGGAGATAAAAGGAAAGCAAAATTTGCAAAATTCAGTTCATGGTGTAAAGTAGGTCAAAGGTCAATTTTAAGGTCACATTTAGATTGCCAGTATATGACTTCCTATTCAAGTTCAATAGTAACTACGGACCTATCTCAGCCAGTTTTGGAGATAAAAGGAAAGCAAAATTTGCAAAATTCAGTTCATGGTGTAAAGTAGGTCAAAGATCAATTTTAAGGTCACATTTAGATTGCCAGTATATGACTTCCTATTCAAGTTCAATAGTAACTATGGACCTATCTCTGCCAGTTTTGGAGATAAAAGGGAAGCAAATTTTGCAAAGTTCAGTTTATGGTGAAAAGTAGGTCAAAGGTCAATTTTAAGGTCACATTTAGATTGCCAGTATATGACTTCCTATTCAAGTTCAATAGTAACTATGGACCTATCTCTGCCAGTTTTGGAGATAAAAGGGAAGAAAAATTTGCAAAGTTCAGTTCATGGTGAAAAGTAGGTCAAAGGTCACTTTCAAGGTCATAGTAAGATTGCCAGTATATGACTTCCTATTCAACTTCAATAGTAACTATGGACCTATCTCTGCCAGTTTTGGAGATAAAAGGGAAAAAATTTTTGCAAAGATCAGTTCATGGTGAAAAGTAGGTCAAAGGTCACTTTCAAGGTCATAGTAAGATTGCCAGTATATGACTTCCTATTCAACTTCAATAGTAACTATGGACCTATCTCTGCCAGTTTTGGAGATATAAGGGACTAAATGTTATAATTTTGGAGTTACCATAATGTGCCTTAAATTTCGTACAGAAAAAATTAATTAAAATAAAGAAAATGTCATTTTGGTCAAAATTCTTGAAATAGGAGGTGCTCTGATGTTTCAGAAGTTCAAATTTGATGAAATAATGTCATTTTTGAACACAAGTTGTCTGCTTTGCCAAGCCTTATGTTTTATTTATCCAGAGTTCAAAATTTATTATCCATTACCGTACTGCACATTTTGCTTTTACCACCAATATGTACTTTTTGATACAGCGTAACTCGAAAACCGTATGGAATACAAAAAAACCGAGACCACCTCCAGTGTTGGGCTTTACATGCTCTACAAAATGCAAAAAAGAATGGGTCTCTAGCATTAACGGTTCCCGAATTAGAGACAGTTTTCAGTTTCGGTATCTTATGGCCGCTACTCCCGTGAAAATGCACCGATTGACCCCAAATTCATGGAGATGAAAGATGACCTGAAGGGTAACACCTTCCAATAATATTATTGGTTAAGTCTGTGTGGTGTCTGAATAACAGGGCAAAAAAAATTTTTTTCGTAAAAAATTTCATTTTTTTGAAAATTTTGGCCCATTTGACCTTGAAGTAAAGGTCAAAGGTCAAATCCAAGGGTATATTTGAAATCTACACATATGACTTTTGGAAAGCCGTCTATAGAAATTTTTCCCATAACTCCTTCCGTAGGGTAGATAATTAGCATTTAATTTTGCCATTTTTAGACAAGGGTGCATTGCAATGAGTGCCACACCCAGACCCCAATACCGACAAAGCCCAAATTTTACGTGGAACGAGTTGAGATTATAGGTGACCTAAATCCATGAGATGGGTACGGGGGCCCTTACCGTCTAGGAGGAGAAGCGGTAACGGTAGCCGTCCGGCGGAGCCGGCGGAGCCAACGGAGCCGGCGGAGCCGGCGGAGCCGGCGGAACGATCCGGACGGGACCGAAACCATGTGTACCGCCAGCGCTAACGCTGGTGGTACAATTATTACAGATTTTGAGATACCTGTACACTTTTTGAAAACTGTTAAAACTGACATTGATAAATGTACAAGGGGAATGTCTGTAACAGTAAAAGTTGACATAATGACAACTTCACATGAATAGTACTTTCTCATTCCAACAACAAACATCCTGTAGATTAAATGTTCTTTTTTCATTGGAAATAGTGCCTGAGATAGCTGTAACTGAGGCCCCTTAGTCATTAAACTTCTATTTGTCTGGTGGTATGGTAATTACTGGAAATTTCTGCACACCTCACACATATTATTATTTTACGTTTAAAAGATTGAACATTTTCAGTTATTCACAATAATGTACCTTTTGAGAGAAAGCCAATTCACTTTTGAGAACTTTTTTACCAACAAAACATTGTTTTGGGGACTATTAGTGATTTTTTTTTCCCGATTTTTTTTAGCTTTTACCATAAATTGCTTGTCATGCAAGGCAATATATATATACATTCACTAATGTCAGACAAGGTTTTATGCATGGGACATTTGTTTTTGTCAAATCAGTGTAAATAACCTACAATTTCAAATCCTTTCATGAAAAGATAACAAACATGGCATTTACCATGAAACATCCAGCATAGCAATCCTTCTTCGTCCCAGTAACAACCTACTAGTAAGGGATATCTTTATATTCATAAAAAAAAAAAAAAAAAAAACATCCACAAAATCTATAGACTATGGACTAGCCTGGCATGCTCTCCAAGTCTCTATCATATACCATAATCTGTGCACGATGTATTGCACTGACAAATCTCAAGACTTACCTTATTTACCTGCTGTATCTACTAGTACCTGTGGAAACCTGTCTCAAGTCATCGGTCATCTTTCACTGTCCCTCACTGGACACTGAATACATGAAGCAGGGGTCATCGGCTAATTAATACCTCTGGTGTCCAGGCCATGCGCACAGCTTTACATCAAGTTAAAAGTTAGGCCTCTTCCTACTACTACAGGGCAATATTGCAGCAGATGGTGTCTTTAATATATCAAGTTATGACATTCTGGTTTACAATGACACCTCATGGCTAACTTGTTTCCATAACATTTGACTGGAGTTTTATGTCCGTAGCAGTCTAGAGATAGTGAATACATTACCCAAACAAAATCAAGTCTTTTTTAAAATTAAAATTTGCAATTTTTACCACAATAATTCACTAACGGTAGTAACCAAATTAAACTAGTTTAGCAAATGGATTTTACAAAGCCTATATTAGTTAATGTCTGACAGTAATGAGAACTATAACCTAACTCCAGCAGACTACAAAACTGATTGCACATTTCTTGTTTTGAGCCAACAGACAACCCAAGTGCTGCTGAAATCAACTTAGACACTGCTTCCTAAACACAATCTAGTCTCATGTTAGAAAACAAGACCCTATGAATCCTTTTCACAAAATAATGTAAGCCAGAAAAAGAGGTCTAAACCTTCAGCTGCAATATTTAATTCTATTGGACTACTACTAACTAACATCTCTGTCTAAAAATTAAGTCTACTAGTAATTTTTAGGCTTTTCAGCATTTAATTAAAATGTCTCTTTTGAAACCGGACCAAGCCCTTGCCAGCTCTCAGCCCAGTTTACTTGTCTTATGGAGGACTTATTTTGGCAAAACATCTCTAACTTAGATCGCATTCACAACGAGTTGAGCCAGGCTTTACAAATCCTGGGGACTAAATATGGCGGACGTACATGAAAGAAAAAACGCCTAAACGCCATGTGTCGTCCCAATGGAGCCGAACTTTAATTACTGTACCCCCGCAGGGACGACGCATGCAGAGGCGTGTGAGAGGCGGAGAGACTATTAAAAGATTAGGCGGTTTTTCTTTCATGTACGTCCGCCATATTTAGTCCCCAGGATTTGTAAAGCCTGGCTCAACTCGTTGTGAATGCGGTCTAAGGTCGCATTCAGAACAGTGGACTAACTAGTCCGAGGGTCAAGTATGGCCACCCACTACAAAGTTTGCCTTCTAATCCACTCATAGGCACTGAATAGATTCCCCGTGGGGCAGTTTTCAAGTGGGTGGGCCATATTTGACCCTCGGACTAGTTAGTCCACTGTTCTGAATGAGGCCTAAGACTCGCCTTGAATAGTGGTTTACAGGTATCCTCCCCTCATTAAGGCCCAACCACAGATGTTGTCTAGTCTGTATAATGATGAAACCACCAGCCATCAGGTGTACATCTAAATGTCATCTGAGCAAAAGCCACAGAGGTGCCACCCATCCAATAATGGATCAACTAAAGAAATACTTCCACTCCAGGAAGATGTATGAATGTAACAAAATGTCTGGGTCATGCTGAGGAGCCAATGTTGTGATACATGAAACCTGTCCCCCCCCCCCCCCCCCCCCCCCCCCACACACACACACACACACACACACACACACACACAAATATACACTTAATTTCTAGTCTTGCCCGACTCCAGAACACAGAATATATATATATGTACAACTTCCTGGAGTGAGACTTTGGACAGTTTTATTGAACTCAGTGCTGGGTGTGACCTGACACTGCCCACATCAGGACCCCCCCCTTCCCCTGGGGTTGTGCTAGGACTGACTCTAGTACTAACAATCATATGATATTAATATGGGTTGCTTTCTAGTAAAAGTTCAAACTTAGGGTTTAACTTGTCAGACAATACTGAACGCTGCTTCCATACAGAAGTTACATCCCATTACTGGTATATACTCGAGTAGCCAGCAGTTGCCTTGAAATAGACACATCTACACCAAGGAGCATCAAGGAAACAAACTCCACCCTTGGAACACATACATTTCTATGCGTTTTCTCTATTCAATTCCCACTGTTTGCAGGTGATATTTTCTTCTTAATAGCTCATTAAACAACATATTTGCCCATTTAGAGCACCTTAATGCCAGCAATTCCAGTACAACAAGCCCTGATTTACCCAGTCAGGGCATTGCCAATCCATTAAGTCCCTTTAAGTTTACAACCAGGTTATGTCCTTATGCCTCGCCTATATCTTGATTGGTTAAAAAAAGCTTCCCACTACCTCTTAATAAATTGTGTCCCAAGCTACTCCAACTGGTAAAGATAACTCTTTGACCACATTCCCATACCTAGATCGATCTAGCAGGATCGACCCGAGGGGATTCTCCCCAAATAACATTCAGCTTAAATGGCTAAGTTGTCTGGAACGCTTACTGAAGCTGCAAAAATGATAGTTTTAACTAAATGATAGTTTTAAAATAACCTCCTTCAGCAGGCATGCTAGTCCTCAGAGTAGCTTATATTAAGCTGAACGTAACTCAGCGAGAAACCCATCAGATATGGATCGAGCCTGCTAGATCGATCTAGAGATGGGAAAGGGGTCTTTGACTGTGGGCTATAATATATACAACATTAACAAGGGCTGTCACTTAGGCTCTATTCCCATAGATTTTAGATCGATCTATCCCCGCGGGGAGTCTCACTAAATTACTTTCAGATAATCTGACTTAAGTGTACGTCCCGCCTACTACAAGCTGTAAGGGGGTAATTAACTTTCGTGTCCGCCCGGCTGACAGCTATTTAGCGTGAACCCCCAGGGAGTTAGATCGCTCTAAAGTAGGTCGATCTAATCTATGGAAATGGGGTGTTACTCTTCAGTTATGATGTTCCCAAGTACCTAACCAGTCAGTACAGCTCTTTGCCCACTGGCTATACACAACATTGAGCCTCAAAAGAGCTGTCATCAGCTTTACCTGAAATGGCGTTCCGGAGTACCTAACCAGACAGGGCAGCTATTCGCCCCTTAGCCATACACAAGATTAAGCTCAGCAAGAGTTGTCACTCACTCTCTGGAGGGCCGTCAGCTTGTCACCCTCTGTGTGTCCCCTGCGGACATAGCCTTATGACCACAATTACAGAACAATTAGTTATCAGTGAAACTTTGGATCCTGTGACCTAGACTGACCTTTGGTTTTAGAAATAGTAACATAATAGAAAGAATATACTAATGTACATGTACCTTGGTTCTGTTCGTTGTCAACATGGTGATGGATGATGTCCGCCTACTTCATACATGTTAATGCAAATTTGATGACTGTCTGTAGCAATGGTTATGCATTTGTACATTATACTTGTACAGTCAATGCCTATTACCTATATTGAGTATTTAGCTTTGTAAATTCATGGTATTTTCCCATTATATATTTTGTTTCAGCAAGTCAAAAATAATTTCCTTGGCAAAAGAAAATGAGAAATGTCTGACTATTTGTTTCAATATATCAATAATCATGATTTTAGTGAAAAATCAGTCTTTTTGCTAAATAAAAAGAAGGCCATGGTTGCTCCAACTGCAGTTCACTTATACTGGGTAGGATTATTTCTGGTTTAATTACAAGATTTAGAAATTTGTACGAAAATATCTGTACAAAATACAAAGCTATCTTAATCACCTCTAAATACATTTCACATTCACCTAAACAAGACTACCCATGTACTATTGTAACCTAACAAATATGTAAAATCTAACTCACACTTTACAATTTATAAGTTCTTTTTACCTGATCAACTTTTTAATTTCCAAGATTTTCCTAAGAAAGTTCCAGCATGCTTCTTATTCAATCTGGCCTTTCTTTCACAATGACTTTACCGTCCTCGAATCCCTTTTCTGATCATCATCTGGGCATGATCCAAATGGGTTCATTTTGTTTGTTGGAATATAGCAAACCTGTAGAACATAGCATGCAAGCCATCTGTCAAAATATGCCTTGATATTATCATAATACAATGATTCACCGAGTCCAGCTGATAGAAGTAAAACAATGATAAACAACTTGCCAGATTTATATATATATATATAGTTTCAAGGTAAATAATGTCAAGAATAAAACTGCATAAAAACATCACTGAGAAAAGCTTGCTGTACAATTTATCTTTAAATTTATACAAAAAAAAAAACTTATAAGAGGCAGGACTCTGGGAGAGGGGGAAGGACATGTTCAGAAAGGTCAATCAGAATGAAGAGGAAAGGGAAAAAACACGTTGAGAAAATAAAAAGAGAAAGAGAGTTAACAGAAATGAATTGAAAGATAGGTGGATGTCAAAAAGCTTTAAATCAAATTAACCCATTTCTTTGATCCAAGTTAACAAAAAAAAAAAAAAAAAAACATCTGAATACAATACAATCTGGTCTCTAAGTGCTTCCTACAAAAATAGCCTCCTTGTTTCAGTTAGCATCTCTGGTGCCTCATCAGAGTACTAGTTACCAAATTTATTCTTAATTCTCTCCCCATAGCTCGTTATCTGATGACTATCTTTTCTAAAATACTGTTGTTAGCAACCGTCATCTTCACTTTGTTCTTATCTCTCAGATATAAATATTGCAGGTCTGCATGCAAGGTTCCATTTAAAGTTTGTAGACTGGTCAGACCAGGGTAAAAGACTGCAGTGGGTGTGTATGCGTGTTTATGTGAATGCATGCATGCACATGCATTTGTGTGCATGTGTGTTTGTTTGTGCATGTTTGCTTGTGTGTGTATGCATAAATGTATGCATTTGTGTGTGTGTGTTTGTGTGTGTGTGTGTGTGTGTGTGTGATGTTACGATTTATCTTCTTTGTTGCCATGGACATGCAGAGTGATTTTTACTCAGATCCTACTTATAGATAGCTAGTCTTATGCTTGCATATCAATTTTCCCTCAAATACCAAAGTGATTTTTACTTGGTGATAATTGACAAAAATGGAAAATTTGTCATATTCACTGTTCACATATTCAACATGGTGCAATCTGGCTAAGAGAAGCCTTCTCTCCTGATAGTCAACTGTCTATTCGTGCCAACGACCCCCTCTACCTCCACTAAAATGAAACAAATGCCTCATTCCAACTATTAAGTCCATCGAAACATGTTACAAATGCACAAGACAAATATTTCTGAATAAACTGACCTTTATTTCTTTTATTTCCATTCACAAGACCACACAACTGCTGCATCTAAAGCCTTTCATTTCCCCTTTTATTAGCTATACTGAATGACTCAATTATCTAAGTACACACACAGCTATTAATTAAATGAATTAAGAGGGCTGAATTAATTTCCATTCCATATAACCATGTAGATGTATGTATACATGGATGATGGGCCAGCACTGCCTCTTAGTGTTAGATGGAATGCTTAAAGGCCAGGTTTTATTCATGGATTATTCACACATACACACCTTGAAAGTTGATATACCAGGACTTGGCAGTCATGCTCTGTAATTCTTTTCTCTCCACAGGAACATATACACCCACAGAATAATGGACTCCCAATATACCCCTAAACAGGATTGCACAATTTTGGGGGTTTATTTCCCAATAAAATATCAGTAGAAGTGCAACAACACCTTACATTTTCAACCTAACTAGATATATCTTCAACAGTGGTTACAGTCTACTAAGTTCTATTATTTTGGTTAATCTCATTACATTTATTTTTTAGTTTGTGGTTTGGTCAGTATAATACAGTTCAGTGTTTGATGTTGTTTTACAAAAATATCTTGAAGTGGGGATACAAGTATTACTGCTGATAAAGATCAGGAAATGCCTCATTTTTTTTTCTACAAAACAAAACCACAAGAAAACAATAAGTATACATACTACTAGAATAATGACAGTATCCTTTTTAAAAATTCACTAGAAAAAAACAAACTAAACATGTCTTTTAGTACATTATATTATTCTTGCTCCATCAGCTCCGTTAGCTCGTTTTCTTTTTAAAATGCGAAATAAAATAAACATGTGACAAATTATCTGTACAGTAATTTCCCTAAACTTTATAACCCCTACCTTACGAAAAAGTCCTATAGGATCCTATAAGATCCTATAGGATCCTATAGGAAATTGGGCCAATTTCCTATAGGATCTTATAGGATCCTATAGGACTTTTTCATGAGGGCTACCTGGTTTACACAGGTATGCATTATTAAGGCCCACCTACATACTTCACTAGGTCAAGGTAAACTGGATTTCTCTCGGAGAACGGTTGCTTGCTTTAATGGGGGTATTCTGATTTCAGAGTATATATATCAACAACTGCTTGGGTGGTAATACACCTGGGGTATCTTATTGGAATATAACTGAGATAGTTAACATTTTATAGCCAGTTTGTGTAAAACTTAACAGGAATAGAAAAAATTTCTCTGATTCAGCATGTAGACGAATGAAAGTGCTGGCACAAAAGAGTATTTAAAGATTTTCTACACTTATAATTTTTAATTTACTCCTGAGCATTATTCTTCTTGTACTGCTTATCTATTGAAACTGAAAGCAGATAGCCAAGATTTAATCTGGCCAAGTGAATTTCATTTAGCTATGCTGACCAAATAAAACCACAATATTTCAAATGTGCCACTGATACTAAGTTCGGACAGGGAAAACTTTTTTAAAAACCATACATATTTCCCAACTTCAGAAAACCTCTAAAACTAAGCCTTGCAATGTATCAAAACAAGTGAATACAACACGGAGAAGACGGTCTATGCTATCAAGTTCTTATTCTACAACGTGACATCATTTTTATCGCGATTTTAAAACTTAATTATCGTATAGCTTGCGGCTGAAGCAAAACCTGTTTACTTGCTGCAGTGTCGTCTACGGTAGTACATGTACATGTATCAACACTGACGAGTGGTCCTACGAAATTTTAGTGCTAACGACACAAAACCGGGAACACTTTGATTCCCCTTATGTCATGTAACGCCTTTAAATAATCATTTACAGTAACTATGTAAATTTGTATAAAAACATGTTTCCTCTTACCTATGATCTGTAAAAAATCTCAGGAACTTCTAAATTTCCCTCGCTCAATGTTGTCTCCGTCTTCTCGTGTATTGTGAAGTACGTCATATCCTGTAGTGCACTACGTCATCATTTTTTGCTGATGGCAGCCTGTGCAGCGACATGGGCATTTGGGATAGACGCGGTAAAAATTTGCAAAAATCTCCTGCAAACTGGTGATTCTTGTCTAGATGCCGTAGAGAAATCTATAAGGAGTAAGTTCTATCGAAAGGTTAACGGGTTTTGACTTATGAAACGTATCGGTCGTATGTGAACAGGCGGATTTGCCGCTGGGAAATCTGTGTACTGCCGGTCACTAAAAATCGTCTGCTGTAGCCCGTAGCATAAAAATATATTTTGCCGACAAAACAATTCACACCGGGAAGATCGTCATCGTCGCAAATCATTTATGACTTGGTTTGATATAATGTTGATAGTGCTATTTGTTGGCCAGGGTGAATTAAAAGATTATATTTAATTTAGATTTTGTAATTTTTCATTTTACCCATGTATCACATTTTTGTTATGTCTGACAAATAAAATATACAGTTAATAAGAGATAAATGAATAGTGTGCGCTTTCGAAGGAAAACATATTCCTTTTCTTTTATATATATATGTGTAAGTGACAGATAATTATATATATATATATATATATATATATATATATATATATATATATATATATATAATAATTATCTGTCACTTACACAAAAACATGTCCTTTCCCAATGTGTTTCTTTATATTTGTTCCTTTCCGTTAGGACACTATTTTCTAAGACCCCATTCCCAGAGTTTAGATCGATCTACTGTAGATCGACCTAACTCCCTGGGGGTTCTCGCTAAATAGCTGTTAGCCGAGCGGGCAGGAAAGTTAATTACCCCCTTACAGCTTGAAGTAGGCAGGATGGACATTTAAGCCGGATTATCTGACACTAATCTAGTGAGACTCCCTGCAGAGATAGATCGATCTAACAGCTCTGGGAATACACCCTAAGATAGTGAGGCTAGCCTGTCATCTTCTGTTCACAATTACGTGTTAATATATGTAATTGCCTTTTCCCCTGTTTCAGTCCTGGAAGATGACCCAGCCTATGGACGGTACCTAGTGGGGAAGGGAGGTATGCCCAATGCTGCAGGAACACTACAGCTGGATGCTGCTCTCATGGAGGGCAGTTCACTACAGTATGGGGGCGTGGCTGCTCTCGAGGGGTACCTAATGAGATTTTTATTTTATCGTGGATGTCATATGATGTCATACTTTATTAAAGCATTTCTGATATTTTTTTTAGAAAAAAAAGAAACATTGATACAGTGAAAACCTGTACCTAAACACTAATGAAAATGCCACTTTTAAGTAACATTGAAAAGTTCGCTCGTGGCTATGACATCCCAACTGATGGCCTTTAGTTTCTGAAGGAGACCACTACTAAGAACTGTCTGTTGCAGAGGGAGTATTCAGCCTAGTGAGCCATTGGTAGTACCTAAACTTTTAAAAAGACATTTGTACAAGCAAAGACGTTAAGCACAAATTAAGTTGAGAATGGAGGCATTTCATTGTGCAGAGAAAATTAACCCCTTTTAATAACCATAATTAAGAAATTATACTTTTCTTTATTTCAGGATCTCTACCCCCATCTCAGTGGCTCGGAGAGTGATGCAGGGGTCGCCACACAGCCTACTAGTGGGACAGGGTGCCCTCGAGTTTGCTAAGAAGTGTGGCTTCACCACTCAGACTAATGATCAGCTACTGACAGCTCAGGGAAGGGAAGAGTATGAAGTAAATATGTGGCTTATCTCAATCACATTAGCACAATATATTTATAGTATCTTGCACAATACACAGCTGATGACAACTATACAAGACTTCTGTAACACAGTGCATTATTTATTTATTAAATATGCATTGTGCACGTTTATATAAACTACACATTTTATCACTTATGATAGATATTTGGTGTAAACTTGATAAAATTGATTTTCAGCAACTTGGAATTTCAAATTCCTGTATTGAATATGCCTTTTTATTATTGATTTTTGTACTTTCTTTTTTATTATTTTATTTTTAGAAATTCTCTCATAGAGTACACTATGAGAGCCTGTTTGATAAACATGATACATTGGGTGTCATTGCTCTGGATAGGCATGGGCAGATTGCAGTAGGTAGGATTTGCATTGGTTTAGTTGTGGTATTGTTGTAGCTG